>NW_028227393.1:45000-106298 GCF_978045245.1 Mus caroli | reverse complement strand
AAACCCTAAAAAAGTCCAAAAATAAGAAATTCACACTTGTAGGACTTGCAATATGGTGAGAAACCCTGAAAAAGTCGAAAAATGAGAAAATCACGCAGTAGTACCTGGAATATGGTGAGAAACACTGAAAAAGTCTTAAAATGAGAAAATCACACTGTAGGACCTGGAATATGGTGAGAAACTCTGAAAATGTCGAAAAATAAGAAATTCACACTTGTAGGACCTGCAATATGGTGAGAAACCCTGAAAAAGTCAAAAAATGAGAAAATCACACTGTAGGACTTGGAATAAAATGAGAAACCGTGAAAAAGACAAAAAATGACAAAAGTACAAGGTAGGAGATGGAATATGGAGAGAAACCGTTAAAAAGTAGAAAAATAAGATATACACACTTGTAGGACATGCAATATGGTGAGAGACCCTGAAAAACTCTTAAAATGAGAAAATCACACTGTAGTACCTGGAATATGGTGAGAAACCCTGAAAAAGTCCAAAAATAAGAAATTCACACGTGTAGGACCTGCAATATGGTGAGAAACCCTGAAAAAGTCGAAAAATGAGAAAATCACACTGTAGGACTTGGAATAAGATGAGAAACCCTGAAAAAGTTAAAAAATGAGAAAATCACAATGTAGAAGATGGAATATGGTGAGCAATCCTGAAAAAGTCAAAAAATGAGAAAATCACACTGTGGAACCTGGAATATGGTGAGAAACTCTGAAAAAGGCGAAAAATTGGAAAAATCACACTCTAGGACTTGGAATATGATGAGAAACCCTGAAAAAGTCAAAAATGAGAAAATCAGACTGTAGTAGCTGGAATATGGTGAGAAACATTGAAAAAGTCTCAAAATGAGAAAATCACACAGTTGGACCTGCAATATGGTGAGAAACACTGAAACAGTCGAAAAATAAGAAAATCAAACTTGTAGGACCTGCAATATGGTGAGAAACCCTGAAAAAGTCGAAAAATGAGAAAATCACACTGTAGGACTTGGAATAAGATGAGACACCCTGAAAAAGTCAAAAAATGAGAAAATTTCACTGTAGGACTTGGAATAAGATGAGAAACCCTGAAAAAGTTGAAAAATGAGAAAATCACAATGTAGAAGATGGAATATGGTGAGCAATCCTGAAAAAGTCAAAAAATGAGAAAATCACACTGTGGAACCTGGAATATGGTGAGAAACTCTGAAAAAGGCGAAAAATTGGAAAAATCACACTCGAGGACTTGGAATATGATGAGAAACCCTGAAAAAGTCAAAAATGAGAAAATCAGACTGTAGTAGCTGGAATATGGTGAGAAACATTGAAAAAGTCTCAAAATGAGAAAATCACACAGTTGGACCTGCAATATGGTGAGAAACACTGAAACAGTCGAAAAATAAGAAAATCAAACTTGTAGTACCTGCAATATGGTGAGAAACCCTAAAAAATTTCAAAAATGAGAAAATCAAACTGTAGGATTTAGAATATGATGAGAAACCGTGAAAAAGTCAAAAAATGATTAAAATACACTGTAGAAGCTGGAATATGGTGAGTAAACCCTGAAAAAGTCGAAAAATAAGAAAATCACACTTGTAGAACCTCCAATATGGTGAGAAACCCTGAAAAAGTCGAAAAATGAGAAAATCACACTGTAGGACCTGGAATATGTTGAGAAACCCTGAAAAAGTCTTAAAATGAGAAAATCACACTGTAGGGACCTGGAATATGGTGAGAAACCCTGAAAAAGTCTAAAAATGAGAAAATCAAACAGTAGGACCTGGAATATGGTGAGAAACCCTGAAAGATCGAAAAATAAGAAAATCAAACTTGAAGTACCTGCAATATGGTGATTAACCCTGAAGAAGTCAAAAAATGAGAAAATCACAATATAGGACTTGGAATAAGATGAGAAACCGTGAAAAAGACAAAAAATGACAAAAACACACTGTAGGAGCTGGAATATGGTGAGAAACCCTGAAAAAGTCCAAAAATAAGAAATTCACACTTGTAGGACCTGCAATAATGTGAGAAACCCTGAAAAAGTCGAAAAATGAGAAAATCACACTGTAGGACTTGGAATAAGATGAGAAACCGTGAAAAAGAAAAAAAAATGACAAAAACACACTGTAGGAGCTGGAATATTGTGAGAAACCCTGAAAAAGTTCAAAAATAAGAAATACACACTTATAGGATATGCAATATGGTGAGAGACCCTGAAAAAGTCTTAATATTAGAAAATCACACTGTAGGACTTGGGATATGGTGAGAAACCCTGAAAAACATGAAAAATTAGAAAATCAAACTGTAGGACCCGGAATATGCTGAGAATCCCTGAAAAATTCGAAAAATGCAAAAATCACAGTATAGGACTTGGAATATGATGAGAAACCCTGAAAAAGTCCAAAAATAAGAAATTCACACTTGTAGGACCTGCAATATAGTGAGAAACCCTGAAACAGTCGAAAAATGAGAAAATCACACTGTAGAAGATCGAGTATGGTGAGCAACCCTGAAAAATTCAAAAAATTAGAAAAATCACAATGTAGAACCTGGAATATGTTGAGAAACTCTGAAAAAGTCAAAAAATTAGAAAAATCAGACTGTAGGGCTTGGAATATGATGAGAAACCCTGAAAAAGACGAAAAATGAGAAAAATCACACAATAGGATCTGCAGTATGGTGAGAAACACTGAAACAGTCGAAAAATAAGAAAATCAAACTTGTAGTACCTGCAATATGGTGAGAAACCCTGAAAAATTCCAAAAATGAGAAAATCACACTTTAGGATTTGGAATATGATGAGAAACCGTGAAAAAGTCAAAAAATGAGAATAATACACTGTAGGAGCTGGAATATGATTAGAAACCCTGAAAGAGTCGAAAAATAAGAAAACCACACTTGTAGGACCTCCAATATGGTGAAAAACCCTGAAAAAGTCGAAAAATGAGAAAATCACAGTGTAGGACCTGAAATATGGTGAGAAACCCTGAAAAAGTCGAAAAATGAGAAAATCACGCAGTAGGTCCTGAAATTTGGTCAGAAACACTGAAAAAGTGTAAAATAAGAAAATCACACTGTAGTACCTGGAATATGGTGAGAAACCCTGAAAAAGTCTTAAAATGAGAAAATCACACTTTAGGACATGGAATATGGTGAGAAACCTTGAAAAAGTCAAAAATGAGAAAAATCAAACTGTAGTAAAAGGAATATGGTGATAAAATCTGAAAAAGTTGAAAAATTAGAAAAATCACACTCTAGGACTTGGAATAAGATGAGAAACCCTGAAAAAGTCAAAAAATGAGAAAATCACACTGTAGGACTTGGAATATGATGAGAAACCCTGAAAAAGTCAAAAAATGAGAAAATCACACTGTAGGACTTGGAATAAAATAAGAAACCGTGAAAAAGACAAAAAATGACAAAAGTACACGGTAGGAGATGGAATATGGAGAGAAACCGTTAAAAAGTAGAAAAATAAGATATACACACTTGTAGGACATGCAATATTGTGAGAGACCATGAAAAAGTCTTAAAATGAGAAAATCACACTGTAGTACCTGGAATATGGTGAGAAACCCTGAAAAAGTCCAAAAATAAGAAATTCACACGTGTAGGACCTGCAATATGGTGAGAAACCCTGAAAAAAGTCGAAAAATGAGAAAATCACACTGTAGGACTTGGAATAAGATGAGACAACCTGAAAAAGTCAGAAAATGAGAAAATTTCACTGTAGGACTTGGAATAAGATGAGAAACCCTGAAAAAGTTGAAAAATGAGAAAATCACAATGTAGAAGATGGAATATGGTGAGCATTCCTGAAAAAGTCAAAAAATGAGAAAATCACACTGTGGAACCTGGAATATGGTGAGAAACTCTGAAAAAGTCGAAAAATTGGAAAAAATCACACTCTAGGACTTGGAATATGATGAGAAACCCTGAAAAAGTCAAAAATGAGAAAATCAGACTGTAGTAGCTGGAATATGGTGAGAAACATTGAAAAAGTCTCAAAATGAGAAAATCACACAGTTGGACCTGCAATATGGTGAGAAACACTGAAACAGTCGAAAAATAAGAAAATCAAACTTGTAGTACCTGCAATATGGTGAGAAACCCCTGAAAAATTCCAAAAATGAGAAATTCACACTGTAGGATTTAGAATATGATGAGAAACCGTGAAAAAGTCAAAAAATGAGAAAAATACACTGTAGAAGCTGGAATATGGTGAGTAAACCCTGAAAAAGTCGAAAAATAAGAAAATCACATTTGTAGAACCTCCAATATGGTGAGAAACCCTGAAAAAGTTGAAAAATAAGAAAATCACACTTGTAGAACCTCCAATATGGTGAGAAACCCTGAAAAAGTCTAAAAATGAGAAAATCACACTGTAGGACCTGGAATATGGTGAGAAACCCTGAAAGATCGAAAAATAAGAAAATCAAACTTGTAGTACCTGCAATATGGTGAGAAACCCCTGAAAAATTCCAAAAATGAGAAATTCACACTGTAGGATTTAGAATATGATGAGAAACCGTGAAAAAGTCAAAAAATGAGAAAAATACACTGTAGAAGCTGGAATATGGTGAGTAAACCCTGAAAAAGTCGAAAAATAAGAAAATCACATTTGTAGAACCTCCAATATGGTGAGAAACCCTGAAAAAGTTGAAAAATAAGAAAATCACACTTGTAGAACCTCCAATATGGTGAGAAACCCTGAAAAAGTCTAAAAATGAGAAAATCACACTGTAGGACCTGGAATATGGTGAGAAACCCTGAAAGATCGAAAAATAAGAAAATCAAACTTGTAGTACCTGCAATATGGTGAGAAACCCTGCAAAAGGCAAAAAATGAGAAAATCACAATATAGGACTTGGAATAAGATGAGTAACCGTGAAAAAGACAAAAAATGACAAAAACACACTGTAGGAGCTGGAATATGGTGAGAAACCCTAAAAAAGTCCAAAAATAAGAAATTCACACTTGTAGGACTTGCAATATGGTGAGAAACCCTGAAAAAGTCGAAAAATGAGAAAATCACGCAGTAGTACCTGGAATATGGTGAGAAACACTGAAAAATTCATACTTGTAGGACCTGCAATATGGTGAGGGCTCAACAATTAACAGCAATGTCTCCTCTTCCAGAGAACCTGGGATCAACTATCAGCCACTATATGGTGGCCCATCTCCAGTTCCCCGGGATCAGACAGACAGACAGACAGAGTTAAGGAACGCAGGCCTGCCTGGACTTTCTGTTTTTCTTATCATTTTTAAAAAATGATTATTTATTTATTTATTTATTTATTAGATATAAGTACATGGTAGCAGTCTTCAGACACTCCAGAAGACGGTGTCAGATTCTGGACAATCTAAATCCCTCTTATGGTCTGCATACAGGTACATAAACACAGCCTCACATATACTTCTAAAAATTTAAGATGGGTGGGGCCACTTTACTGCTCAAAAATTAACAGCATTGTCTCCTCTTCCAGAGAACCTGGGTTCAACTACCAGCAACTATATGGTGGCCCATCTCCAGTTCCAGGGGATCAGACAGACAGACAGACATACAGACAGATAGAGATAAGGATGGCAGGCCTGCCTGGTCTTTCTTTCTTTCTTATCCTTTTTAAGAAATGTTTATTTATTTATTAATGTATATTAGATATAAGTACACTGTAGCTGTCTTCAGACACTGAGGAAGAGGGTGTCAGATTCTGGAAAATCTAAATCCCTCTTATGGACTGCAAATGATGTACATAAGCACAGACTCACAATTACTTCCAAAAATTTAAAGATGTGTGGGGCCACTGAAAGGGCTCAACAATTAACAGCATTGTCTCCTCTTCCAGAGAACCTGGGATCAACTACCAGCAACTATATAATGGCCCATCTCCAGTTCCAGGGGATCAGACAGACAGACAGACAGACAGACTAGAATGGCAGGCCTGTCTGGTTTTTCATTCTTTCTTATCCTTTTTAAAACATCTTTCTTTCTTTCTTTCTTTCTTTCTTTCTTTCTTTCTTTCTTTCTTTCTTTCTTTCTTGCTTGCTTGCTTGCTTGCTTGCTTGCTTGCTTGCTTGCTTGCTTTCTTTCTTTCTTTCTTTCTTTCTTTATTTATTTATTTATTTATTTATTTATTAGATATAAGTACACTGTAGATGTCTTCAGACACTCCAGAAGAGGGTATCAGTTTCTGGAGAAACTAAATCCCTCTTATGGTCTGCATACAATGTACATAAACACAGCCTCACATATACTTCTAAAAATTTAAAGATGGGTGGGGCCACTGAAAGGGCTCAACAATTAACAGCATTGTCTCCTCTTCCAGAGAACCTGGGATCAACTACCAGCAACTATATGGTGGCCCATCTCTAGTTCCAGGGGATCAGACAGACAGACTGACAGACAGAGATAAGGATGGCAGGCCTACCTGGTCTTTCTTTCCTTCTTATCCTTTTAAAAAAATGTTTATTTATTTATTTATGTATGTATTTATTAGATATAAGTACACAGTAGCTGTCTTCAGACACTCCAGAAGAGGGTGTCAGATTACGGAGAATCTAAATCCCTCTTATGGTCTGCATATGATGTATATAAACACAGCCTCACATATACTTCTAAAAATTTAAAGATGGGTGGGGCCACTTAAAGGGCTCAACAAATACCAGCATTGTCTCCTCTTCCAGAGAACCTGGGATCAACTACCAGCAAAAATATGGTGGCGCATCTCCAGTTTCAGGGGATCAGATAGACAGTTAGACAAACAGACAAGGAAGGCAGGCCTGCTTGGTTTTTATTTCTTTCTTATCCTTTTTAAAACATGTTTATTTATTTATTTATGTATTTATTAGATATAAGTACACTCTAACTGTCTTCAGACACTCCAGAAGAGGGTGTCAGATTCTGAAAAATCTAAATCCCTCTTATGGTCTGCATATGATGTACATAAACACAGCCTCACAAATTCTTCTAAAAATTTAAAGATGGGTGGGGCCACTGAAAGGGCTCAAAAATTAACAGCATTGTCTCCTCTTGCAGAGAAAGTGGGATCAACTACCAGCAACTATATGGTGGCCCATCTCCAGTTCCAGGGTATCAGACAGACAGACAGATAGACAGAGATAAGGATGGCAGGCCTGCCTGGTCTTTCTTTCTTTCTTTCTTATCCTTTTTTAAAAATGTTTATTTATTTATTTATTTATTTATTTATTTATTTATTTATTTATTTATTAGATATAAGTACACTGTAGTTGTCTTCAGTCACTCCAGAAGAGGGTGTCAGATTCTGGAGAATATAAATCCCTCTTATGGTCTGCATATGATGTACATAAACACAGAGTCACATATAGTTCTAAAAATTTAAAGATGGGTGGGGACCCAGAAAGGGCTCAATAATTAACAGCATTGACTCCTCTTCCAGAGAACCTGGGATCAACAATGAGCAACTATATGGTGGCCCATCTTTCGTTCCAGTGGATCAGACAGACAGACCGACAGACAGAGTTAAGGATGGCAGGCCTGCCTGGTCTTTCTTTTTTTCTTATCCTTTTTAAAAAATGTTTATTTATTTATGTATGTATATATTTATTTATTTATTTATGTATTTATTAGATATAAGTACAATGTAGCTGTCTTCAGACACTCCAGAAGAGGGTGTCAGAATCTGGAGAATCTAAATCCCTCGTATGGTCTGCATATGATGTACATAAACACAGCCTCACATATACTTCTAAAAATTTAAAGATGGGTGGGGCTACTGAAAGGGCTCAACAACTAACAGCATTGTCTCCTCTTCCAGAGTACCTGGGATCAACTACCAGCAACTATATGGTGGCCCATCTCCAGTTCCAGGGGATCTGACAGATAGAGAGACAAACAGACAGACAGACAGACAAGGTGGCAGGCCTGCCTGGTCTTTCTTTCTTTCTTATCCTTTTTAAAAATGTTTATTAATTTATGTATGTATTTATTAGATAAAAGTACACGGTAGCTGTCTTCAAACACTCCCGAAGAGGGTTTCAGATTCTGGAGAATCTATATCCCTCTTATGATCTGAATATGATGTACATAAACACAGCCTCACATATACCTCTAAAAACTTAAAGATGGGTGGGGCCACTGAAAGGGCTCAACAATTAACAGCATTGTCTCTTCTTCCAGAGAACCTGGGATCAACTACCAGCAATTATATGGTGGCCCATCTCCAGTTCCGGGGATCAGACAGACAGACAGACAAACAAGGATGGCAGGCCTGCCTGGTCTCTCTTTCTTTATTATCCTTTTAAAAAAATGTTTATTTGTTTATTTATGAATTTATTAGATATAATTACACTGTAGCTGTCTTCAGACACTCCAGTAGAGGGTGTCAGATTCTGGAGAATCTAAATCCTTGTTATGGTCTGCATATGATATACATAAACAGAGACTCACATATACTTCTAAAAATTTAAAGATGGGTGGGACCACTGAAAGGGCTCAACAATTAACAGCATTATCTCCTCTCCAGAGAACCTGGGATCAACTACCATCAACTATATGGTGGCCCATCTTCAGTTCCAGGGGATCAGACAGACAGACAGAGAAACAGACAAGGATAAGGATGGCATGCCTGCCTGGTCTTTCTTTCTTTCTTATCCATTTTTAAAAATGTTTATTTATTTATTTATTTATTTATTTATTTATTTATTTATTTATGTATTTTTTAGATATAAGTACACTGTAGCTGTCTTCAGACACTCCAGTAGAGGGTGTCAGATTCTGGAGAATCTAAATCCCTCTTATGGTCTGCATATGATGTACATAAACACAGCCTCACATATACTTCTAAAAATTTAAAGATGGGTGGGGCCACTGAAAGGGCTCAATAATTAAGAGCATTGTCTCCTCTTCCAGAGAACCTGGGATCAACTACAAGCAACTATATGGTTGCCCATCTCCAGTTCCAGGGGATCAGACAGAGAGACAGACAGACAGACAGAGATAAGGATGGAAGGCCTGCCTGGTCTTTCTTTCTTTCTTATCCTTTTTAAAAAATGTTTATTTATTTATTTATTTATTTATGTATTTATTAGATATAAGTACACTGTAGCTATCTTCAGACACTCCAGAAGAGGGTGTCATATTCTGGAGAATCTAAATCCCTCTTATTGTCTGCATATGATGTATATAAACACAGCCTCACATATACTTCTAAAAATTTAAAGATGGGTGGGGCCACTTAAAGGGCTCAACAAATACCAGCATTGTCTCCTCTTCCAGAGAACCTGGGATCAACTACCAGCAAAAATATGGTGGCGCATCTCCAGTTTCAGGGGATCAGATAGACAGATAGACAAACAGACAAGGAAGGCAGGCCTGCTTGGTTTTTATTTCTTTCTTATCCTTTTTAAAACATGTTTATTTATTTATTTATGTATTTATTAGATATAAGTACACTCTAACTGTCTTCAGACACTCCAGAAGAGGGTGTCAGATTCTGAAAAATCTAAATCCCTCTTATGGTCTGCATATGATGTACATAAACACAGCCTCACAAATTCTTCTAAAAATTTAAAGATGGGTGGGGCCACTGAAAGGGCTCAAAAATTAACAGCATTGTCTCCTCTTGCAGAGAAAGTGGGATCAACTACCAGCAACTATATGGTGGCCCATCTCCAGTTCCAGGGTATCAGACAGACAGACAGATAGACAGAGATAAGGATGGCAGGCCTGCCTGGTCTTTCTTTCTTTCTTTCTTATCCTTTTTTAAAAATGTTTATTTATTTATTTATTTATTTATTTATTTATTTATTTATTTATTTATTAGATATAAGTACACTGTAGTTGTCTTCAGTCACTCCAGAAGAGGGTGTCAGATTCTGGAGAATATAAATCCCTCTTATGGTCTGCATATGATGTACATAAACACAGAGTCACATATAGTTCTAAAAATTTAAAGATGGGTGGGGACCCAGAAAGGGCTCAATAATTAACAGCATTGACTCCTCTTCCAGAGAACCTGGGATCAACAATGAGCAACTATATGGTGGCCCATCTTTCGTTCCAGTGGATCAGACAGACAGACCGACAGACAGAGTTAAGGATGGCAGGCCTGCCTGGTCTTTCTTTTTTTCTTATCCTTTTTAAAAAATGTTTATTTATTTATGTATGTATATATTTATTTATTTATTTATGTATTTATTAGATATAAGTACAATGTAGCTGTCTTCAGACACTCCAGAAGAGGGTGTCAGAATCTGGAGAATCTAAATCCCTCGTATGGTCTGCATATGATGTACATAAACACAGCCTCACATATACTTCTAAAAATTTAAAGATGGGTGGGGCTACTGAAAGGGCTCAACAACTAACAGCATTGTCTCCTCTTCCAGAGTACCTGGGATCAACTACCAGCAACTATATGGTGGCCCATCTCCAGTTCCAGGGGATCTGACAGATAGAGAGACAAACAGACAGACAGACAGACAAGGTGGCAGGCCTGCCTGGTCTTTCTTTCTTTCTTATCCTTTTTAAAAATGTTTATTAATTTATGTATGTATTTATTAGATAAAAGTACACGGTAGCTGTCTTCAAACACTCCCGAAGAGGGTTTCAGATTCTGGAGAATCTATATCCCTCTTATGATCTGAATATGATGTACATAAACACAGCCTCACATATACCTCTAAAAACTTAAAGATGGGTGGGGCCACTGAAAGGGCTCAACAATTAACAGCATTGTCTCTTCTTCCAGAGAACCTGGGATCAACTACCAGCAATTATATGGTGGCCCATCTCCAGTTCCGGGGATCAGACAGACAGACAGACAAACAAGGATGGCAGGCCTGCCTGGTCTCTCTTTCTTTATTATCCTTTTAAAAAAATGTTTATTTGTTTATTTATGAATTTATTAGATATAATTACACTGTAGCTGTCTTCAGACACTCCAGTAGAGGGTGTCAGATTCTGGAGAATCTAAATCCTTGTTATGGTCTGCATATGATATACATAAACAGAGACTCACATATACTTCTAAAAATTTAAAGATGGGTGGGACCACTGAAAGGGCTCAACAATTAACAGCATTATCTCCTCTCCAGAGAACCTGGGATCAACTACCATCAACTATATGGTGGCCCATCTTCAGTTCCAGGGGATCAGACAGACAGACAGAGAAACAGACAAGGATAAGGATGGCATGCCTGCCTGGTCTTTCTTTCTTTCTTATCCATTTTTAAAAATGTTTATTTATTTATTTATTTATTTATTTATTTATTTATTTATTTATGTATTTTTTAGATATAAGTACACTGTAGCTGTCTTCAGACACTCCAGTAGAGGGTGTCAGATTCTGGAGAATCTAAATCCCTCTTATGGTCTGCATATGATGTACATAAACACAGCCTCACATATACTTCTAAAAATTTAAAGATGGGTGGGGCCACTGAAAGGGCTCAATAATTAAGAGCATTGTCTCCTCTTCCAGAGAACCTGGGATCAACTACAAGCAACTATATGGTTGCCCATCTCCAGTTCCAGGGGATCAGACAGAGAGACAGACAGACAGACAGAGATAAGGATGGAAGGCCTGCCTGGTCTTTCTTTCTTTCTTATCCTTTTTAAAAAATGTTTATTTATTTATTTATTTATTTATGTATTTATTAGATATAAGTACACTGTAGCTATCTTCAGACACTCCAGAAGAGGGTGTCATATTCTGGAGAATCTAAATCCCTCTTATTGTCTGCATATGATGTACATAAACACAGCCTCACATACACCTCTAAAAATTTAAAGATGAGTGGGGCCACTGAAAGGGCTCAACAATTAACAGCATTGTCTCCTCTTCCAGAGAACCTGGGATCAACTACCAGCAACTATATGGTGGCCCATCTCCAGTTCCAGGAGATCAGAAAGACAGACAGACAGACAGAGAAAAGGATGGCAGGCCCTGCCTGGTCTTTCTTTTTTTCTTATCATTTTTTTTTAAATATTTATTTATTTATTTATTTATTTATTTATTTATTTATTTATTTATTTATTAGACATAAGTACACTGTAGCTGTCTTCAGACACTCCAGAAGAGGGTGTCAGATTCTGGAGAATCTAAATCCCTCTTATAGTCTGCCTATGTTGTACATAAACACAGCCTCACATACACTTCTAAAAATTTAAAGATGAGTGGGGCCACTGAAAGGGCTCAACAATTAACAGCATTGTCTCCTCTTCCAGAGAACCTGGGATCAACTACCAGCAACTATATGGTGGCCCATCTCTAGTTCCAGGGGATCAGATAGACAGACTGACAGACAGAGATAAGGATGGCAGGCCTACCTGGTCTTTCTTTCCTTCTTATCCTTTTAAAAAAATGTTTATTTATTTATTTATGTATGTATTTATTAGATATAAGTACACAGTAGCTGTCTTCAGACACTCCAGAAGAGGGTGTCAGATTACGGAGAATCTAAATCCCTCTTATGGTCTGCATATGATGTATATAAACACAGCCTCACATATACTTCTAAAAATTTAAAGATGGGTGGGGCCACTTAAAGGGCTCAACAAATACCAGCATTGTCTCCTCTTCCAGAGAACCTGGGATCAACTACCAGCAAAAATATGGTGGCGCATCTCCAGTTTCAGGGGATCAGATAGACAGATAGACAAACAGACAAGGAAGGCAGGCCTGCTTGGTTTTTATTTCTTTCTTATCCTTTTTAAAACATGTTTATTTATTTATTTATGTATTTATTAGATATAAGTACACTCTAACTGTCTTCAGACACTCCAGAAGAGGGTGTCAGATTCTGAAAAATCTAAATCCCTCTTATGGTCTGCATATGATGTACATAAACACAGCCTCACAAATTCTTCTAAAAATTTAAAGATGGGTGGGGCCACTGAAAGGGCTCAAAAATTAACAGCATTGTCTCCTCTTGCAGAGAAACTGGGATCAACTACCAGCAACTATATGGTGGCCCATCTCCAGTTCCAGGGTATCAGACAGACAGACAGATAGACAGAGATAAGGATGGCAGGCCTGCCTGGTCTTTCTTTCTTTCTTTCTTATCCTTTTTTAAAAATGTTTATTTATTTATTTATTTATTTATTTATTTATTTATTTATTAGATATAAGTACACTGTAGTTGTCTTCAGTCACTCCAGAAGAGGGTGTCAGATTCTGGAGAATATAAATCCCTCTTATGGTCTGCATATGATGTACATAAACACAGAGTCACATATAGTTCTAAAAATTTAAAGATGGGTGGGGACCCAGAAAGGGCTCAATAATTAACAGCATTGACTCCTCTTCCAGAGAACCTGGGATCAACAATGAGCAACTATATGGTGGCCCATCTTTCGTTCCAGTGGATCAGACAGACAGACCGACAGACAGAGTTAAGGATGGCAGGCCTGCCTGGTCTTTCTTTTTTTCTTATCCTTTTTAAAAAATGTTTATTTATTTATGTATGTATATATTTATTTATTTATTTATGTATTTATTAGATATAAGTACAATGTAGCTGTCTTCAGACACTCCAGAAGAGGGTGTCAGAATCTGGAGAATCTAAATCCCTCGTATGGTCTGCATATGATGTACATAAACACAGCCTCACATATACTTCTAAAAATTTAAAGATGGGTGGGGCTACTGAAAGGGCTCAACAACTAACAGCATTGTCTCCTCTTCCAGAGTACCTGGGATCAACTACCAGCAACTATATGGTGGCCCATCTCCAGTTCCAGGGGATCTGACAGATAGAGAGACAAACAGACAGACAGACAGACAAGGTGGCAGGCCTGCCTGGTCTTTCTTTCTTTCTTATCCTTTTTAAAAATGTTTATTAATTTATGTATGTATTTATTAGATAAAAGTACACGGTAGCTGTCTTCAAACACTCCCGAAGAGGGTTTCAGATTCTGGAGAATCTATATCCCTCTTATGATCTGAATATGATGTACATAAACACAGCCTCACATATACCTCTAAAAACTTAAAGATGGGTGGGGCCACTGAAAGGGCTCAACAATTAACAGCATTGTCTCTTCTTCCAGAGAACCTGGGATCAACTACCAGCAATTATATGGTGGCCCATCTCCAGTTCCGGGGATCAGACAGACAGACAGACAAACAAGGATGGCAGGCCTGCCTGGTCTCTCTTTCTTTATTATCCTTTTAAAAAAATGTTTATTTGTTTATTTATGAATTTATTAGATATAATTACACTGTAGCTGTCTTCAGACACTCCAGTAGAGGGTGTCAGATTCTGGAGAATCTAAATCCTTGTTATGGTCTGCATATGATATACATAAACAGAGACTCACATATACTTCTAAAAATTTAAAGATGGGTGGGACCACTGAAAGGGCTCAACAATTAACAGCATTATCTCCTCTCCAGAGAACCTGGGATCAACTACCATCAACTATATGGTGGCCCATCTTCAGTTCCAGGGGATCAGACAGACAGACAGAGAAACAGACAAGGATAAGGATGGCATGCCTGCCTGGTCTTTCTTTCTTTCTTATCCATTTTTAAAAATGTTTATTTATTTATTTATTTATTTATTTATTTATTTATTTATGTATTTTTTAGATATAAGTACACTGTAGCTGTCTTCAGACACTCCAGTAGAGGGTGTCAGATTCTGGAGAATCTAAATCCCTCTTATGGTCTGCATATGATGTACATAAACACAGCCTCACATATACTTCTAAAAATTTAAAGATGGGTGGGGCCACTGAAAGGGCTCAATAATTAAGAGCATTGTCTCCTCTTCCAGAGAACCTGGGATCAACTACAAGCAACTATATGGTTGCCCATCTCCAGTTCCAGGGGATCAGACAGAGAGACAGACAGACAGACAGAGATAAGGATGGAAGGCCTGCCTGGTCTTTCTTTCTTTCTTATCCTTTTTAAAAAATGTTTATTTATTTATTTATTTATTTATGTATTTATTAGATATAAGTACACTGTAGCTATCTTCAGACACTCCAGAAGAGGGTGTCATATTCTGGAGAATCTAAATCCCTCTTATTGTCTGCATATGATGTACATAAACACAGCCTCACATACACCTCTAAAAATTTAAAGATGAGTGGGGCCACTGAAAGGGCTCAACAATTAACAGCATTGTCTCCTCTTCCAGAGAACCTGGGATCAACTACCAGCAACTATATGGTGGCCCATCTCCAGTTCCAGGAGATCAGAAAGACAGACAGACAGACAGAGAAAAGGATGGCAGGCCCTGCCTGGTCTTTCTTTTTTTCTTATCATTTTTTTTTAAATATTTATTTATTTATTTATTTATTTATTTATTTATTTATTTATTTATTTATTTATTTATTAGACATAAGTACACTGTAGCTGTCTTCAGACACTCCAGAAGAGGGTGTCAGATTCTGGAGAATCTAAATCCCTCTTATAGTCTGCCTATGTTGTACATAAACACAGCCTCACATACACTTCTAAAAATTTAAAGATGAGTGGGGCCACTGAAAGGGCTCAACAATTAACAGCATTGTCTCCTCTTCCAGAGAACCTGGGATGAACTACCAGCAACTATATTGTGGCCCATCTCCAGTTCCAGGAGATCAGACAGACAGACAGACAGACAGAGATAAGGATGGCAGGTCTGCCTGGTCTTTCATTTTTTCTTATCCTTTTAAAAAATGTTTATTTATTTATTTATTTATTCATTTATTTATTAGATATAAGTACCCTGTAGCTGCCTTCAGATACTCCAGAAGAGGGTGTCAGATTCTGGAGAATATAAATCCCTCTTATGGTCTGCATATGATGTACATAAACAAAGCCTCACATATACTTCTAAAAATTTAAAGATGGGTGGGGCCACTGAAGGGCTCAACAATTAACAGCATTGTCTCCTCTTACAGAGAACCTGGGATCAACTACCAGCAAAAATATGGTGGCCCATCTCCAGTTTCAGGGGATCAGACAGACAGACAGACTAACAGACAAGGATGGCAGGCCTGCCTGGTTGTTCTTTCTTTCTTATCCTTTTTGAAAAAATGTTTATTTATTTATTTATGTATTTATTAGATATAAGTACACTGTAGAGGTCTTCAGACACTCCAGAAGAGGTTGTCAGATTCTGGAGAATCTAAATCCCTCTTATGGTCTGCATATGATGTACATAAACACAGACTCACATTTACTTCCAAAAATTTAAAGATGGGTGGGGCCACTGAAAGGGCTCAACAATTAACAGCATTGTCTCCTCTTCCAGAGAACCTGAGATCAACTACCAGCAACTATATGGTGGCCCATTTCGAGGTCCAGGGAATCAGAAAGACAGATAGACAGACAGACAGAGATAAGGATGGCAGGCCTGCCTGGTCTTTCTTTCTTTCTTATCCTTTTTAAGAAATGTTTATTTATTTATTAATGTATATTAGATATAAGTACACTGTAGCTGTCTTTCTTTCACCCAGGAAAAAGGTTTTATAAAAAGTGTTAAAGTTTTTAAAAATTAAAAAAAAAATACCAGATCACCATCACACAGCATTGGCTGTCTTCAGGTGTATCCTTTCAGCCTCCAAAACAAAAAGCAATGGCTGGCTGTCTTCAGGTGTATCCTATTCTCCAGTCTTATTTCCAACCTAAGAGCTGGGCTGAGCTGCCTCATTATGTAATTGCAAACCTTCCTTGGTTTGTCTTTTCCATTTCTAAGACTAACAGGCCTTTTTCTATTTAGAGAATATGCTCATGACTGTTCTTTAGATATAGTAAATATAACTGTTGCTTATAAAACTTGTTTTCTAGGAATTTTTAAAGGGCAATGGCAGAGTTTATTTTTTAAAAATATTTTGCATTTATTTATTTGTGTGAGTGATGAAGCTCAGGTCTTCAAACTCGTCAGGAGGTATGATTACCTCCCCTCTCTCTCAACCCCTCTCTCTCCTCTCTCAATGATTGTGTAAGAATGTTTTGCATGTGTATGCTGTGCCCACAGACTCCAGAACAGAGTATTAGATCCCCTGGAACTGGAGATGGGCCACCATATATAATACTGGTAATTGAGCCCAGGTTCTCTGGAAGAGGAGACAATGCTCTTAATTGTTGAGCCCTCTCTGTAGCCACATCTTTCTTTCTTTTTTTTTTTTTTGAGTATATGTGAGGCTGTGTTTATATACATCATATGCAGACAATAAGAATGATTTAGATTCTTCAGAATCTGACACCCTCTTCTGGACTGTCTGAAGATAGCTACAGCATACTTAAATATAATAAATAAATAAATCTTTAAAAAGAAAAGGAAAAGTAAAAAAGAAAGAACAGGCCTGCCATATGCATGTTCATAGAGGAAAATGGAAGAGACCCCAATCTAACCTCAGCAGGGTGCTTCCTTCTGGATGGTAGCTCACAGTTTCATCCCAGCAAGACAGGCAAATCACTGAGTTCAAGGACAGTAAGGTTCAGGACAGCCAAGGTTAGGAAGGAAAAGGGTCTATGTTGAGAATACAAACCTACAAAACAACAACTAGGAAAAAGAAGTGACAGTGTAACTTGGGGTAGGGTACCAACAAGAGAAAGCTTTCTGTTACCACTTACAAACACCAGTAGCCTTGCACCCTTCTGCCCAGGTCCCTGCCTTCCTTTCTAGGAATTCTAAGGATGCCAGGGTGTGGGGGAATCCAGATTAACTTTTTAATAACAAAGACTTGGTCTTTGATGTCTATAGGAAGCCCTTCTCAGTGCCTTTAACTACCACTGAACTTTCAGGGCTGTGACTCAACTGTAACAAGGAACAGAGCTAAGAACCTGCAGCCTTTGAAAACAACTATTTTTTTAAAGTGGGGGACACAAATCAGCAGTAGAACCCCTCAGGTTCAGCCATAATACTTGTTAGGGAAACAGCCTCAATGTCCGGAGCTGAGGTCTCATGGGTGAACTGCTTCAAACTCTGAGTATCATTGAAAGAAAGAAAAGATATCATGTGGCTTCTTAATTTATTTATTTTATTATTTCTATTTTTTTTTGTTTTCTTTTGTTTTGTTTTAGAAAAGGCCTCAGTCTGTAGCTATGGCTGACCTAGGACAGACTACATGTGTTAATTAGGGTTTCACAGTTGAGAAACAGACCATACCTATGTAAGACTTAGAAAACCCAACAGTCAGTGGTGGCTCGAGCTCTTAATGAGAGCACTCTGGAGGCAGAGGCAGTCAGTTTCTGAGTTCGAGGCCAGCCTGGTTAAAGACAGGGATAGGCAGGGCTAGGCAAGGCAGGGCTGGGCTAGGCTAGGCTAGGCAAGGGGCTGGGCTAGGCAAGGCAAGGGGCTAGGCTAGGCAACGCAATTGGCTAGGCAAGACAGACAGACAGAGAGAAAGACAGACAAGGATGGAAGCCTGCCTGGTTTTTCTTTCTTTCTTATCCCTTTTAAAAAATGTATATTTATTTATTTATTTATTTATTTATGTATTTATTAGATATAAGTACACTGTAGCTGTCTTCAGACACTCCAGAAGAGGGTTTCAGATTCTGGAGAATCTATATCCCTCTTATGGTCTGCATATGATGTACATAAACACAGCCTCACATATACTTCTAAAAATTTAAAGATGGGTAGGACCACTGAAAGGGCTCAACAATTAACAGCATTGTCTCCTCTTCCAGAGAACCTGGGATCAACTACCAGCAACTATATGGTGGCCCATCTCCAGTTCCAGGGGATCAGACAGACAGACAGAGATACAGACAGATAGAGTTAAGGATGGCAGGCCTACCTGGTCTTTCATTCTTTCTTATCCTTTTAAAAAATGTTTATTTATTTATTTATTTATTTATTTATTTATTTATTTATTTATTCGATATAAGTACACTGTAGCTGTCTTCAGACACTCCAGAAGAGGGTGTCAGATTCTGGAGAATCTAAATCCCTCTTATGGTCTGCATATGATGTACATGAACACAGCCTCACATATACTTATAAAAATTTAAAGATGGGTGGGGCCACTGAAAGGGCTCAAAAATTAACAGCATTGTCTCCTCTTCCAGAGAACCTGGGATCAACTACCAGCAACTATATGGTGGCCCATCTCCAGTTCCAGGCGATCAGACAGACAGACAGACATACAGACAAGGATGGCAGGCCTTCTGGTTTTTATTTCTTTCTTATCCGTTTAAAAAGGTTTATTTATTTATTTATGAATTTATTATATATAAGTACACTGTAGCTGTCTTCAGACACTCAGGAAGAGGGTGTCAGATTCTGGAGAATCTAAGTCCCTCTTATGATATGCATATGATGTACATAAAAACAGATTTACATTTATTTCTAAAAATTTAAAGATGGGTGGGGCCACTGTGAGGGCTCAACAATTAACAGCATTGTCTCCTCTTCCAGAGAACCTGGGATCAACTACCAGCAACTATATGGTGGCCCATCTCCAGATCCAGGGGATCAGAGAGACACACAGACAGACAGACAGACAAGGATGGCAGGCCTGCCTGGTTTTTCTTTCTTTCTTATCCTTTTTAAAACATGTTTATTTATTTATTTATGTATTTATTAGATATAAGTACACTGTAGCTGTCTTCAGACACTCCAGAAGAGGGTATCAGATTATGGAGAATATAAATCCCTCTTATGGTCTACATACAATGTACATAAACACAGCCTCACATATACTTCTAAAAATTTAAAGATGTGTGGGGCCACTGAAAGGGCTCAACAATTAACAGCATTGTCTCCTCTTCCAGAGAACCTGGGATTAAACTACCAGCAACTATGTGGTGGCCCATCTCCAGTTCCAGGGGATCAGACAGACAGACAGACAGACAGACAGACAGACAGACAGAGATAAGGATGGCAGGCCTGCTAGTCTTTCTTTTTTTCTTATCCTTTTTAAAAAATGTTTATTTATTTATTTATTTATATATTTATTTATTTATTTATTTATTTATTAGATATAAGTACACTGTAGCTGTCTTCAGACACTCCAGAAGAGGGTATCAGATTCTGGAGAATCTAAATACCTCTTATGGTCTGCATATGATGTACATAACACAGCCTCACATATATTTCTAAATATTTAAAGATGTGTGGGGCCACTGAAAGGGCTCAACAATTAACAGCATTGTCTCCTCTTCCAGAGAACCTGGTTCAACTACCAGCAACTATATGGTGGCCCATCTCCAGTTCCAGGGAATCAGACAGACAGACTGACAGACAGATATAAGGATGGAAGGCCTGCCTGGATTTTCTTTCTTTATTATCCTTATTTAAAAATGTTTATTTGTTTATTTATGTATTTATTATACATAAGTACACTGTAGCTGTCTTCAGACACTCCAGAAGAGGGTGTCATATGCTGGAGAATCTAAATCCCTCTTATGGTCTGCATTTGATGTACATAAACATAGCCTCACATATACTTCTAAAAATTTAAAGATGGGTGGGGCCACTGAAAGGACTCAACAATTAACAGCATTGTCTCCTTTTCCAGAGAACCTGGGATCAACTACCATCAACTATATGGTGTCCCATCTCCAGTTACAGGGGATCAGACAGACAGACAGACAGACAGAAAGTGATAAGGATGGCAGGCCTGCATGGTCTTTCTTTCTTTCTTCTCCGTTTAAAAAAAATGTTTATTTATTTATTTTTATTTATTTATTTATTTATTTATTTATTTATTTATTTTTAATGTATTTATTAGATATAAGTACACAATACTAGTCTTCAGACACTCCAGAAGAGGTTGTCAGATTCTGGAAAATCTAAATCCCTCTTATGGTCTGCATATGATGTACATAAACACAGCCTCACATATACTTCTAAAAATTTAAAGATGGGTGGGGCCACTAAAAGGGATCAACAATTAACAGCATTGTCTCCTCTTCCAGAGAACCTGGGATCAATAACCAGTAATTATATGGTGGCCCATCTCCAGTTCCAGGGGATCAGACAGACACACAGACAGACAGACAGAGATAAGGATGGCAGGCCTGCCTGGTCTTTCTTTCTTTCTTATCATTTTAAAAAAGGTTTATTTATTTATTTATGTATTTATTAGATATAAGTACACTATAGCTATCTTCAGACACTCCAGAAGAGGGTGTTTGATTCTGCAGAACGTAAATCCCATTTATGTTCTGCATATGATGTACATAAACACAGCCTCACATATTCTTCTAAAAATTTAAAGATGGTTGGGGCCACTGAAAGGAACCAACAATTAACAGCATTGTCTCCTCTTCCAGAGAACCTGGGATCAACTACAAGCAACTATATGTTGGCCCATCTCCAATTTCAGGGGATCAGACAGACAAACAGACAGACAGAAAGACAGAGATAAGGATGGCAGGCCTGCCTGGTCTTTCTTTCTTTCTTATCCTTTTTAAAAAATGTTTATTTATTTATTTATGTATTTTTTAGATATAAGTACACTGTAGCTGTCTTCAGACACTCTAGAAGAGGGTGTCAGATTCTGGAGAATCTAAATCCCTCTTATGGTCTGCATATGATGTACATAACACAGCCTCACATATACTTCTAAAAATTTAAAGATGGGTGGGGTCACTAAAGAAAGGGCTCAACAATTAACAGCATTGTCTCCTCTTCCAGAGAACCTGGGATGAACTACCAGCAACTATATGGTGGCCCATCTCCAGTTCCAGGGTATCAGATAGACAGACAGACAGACAGACAGAGATAAGGATGGCAGGCGTGCCTGGTCTTTCTTTCTTTATTATACTGTTGAAAAAATGTTTATTTATTTATTTATTTATTTTTATTTATGTATTTATTAGATATAAGTACACTGTAACTGTCTTCAGACACTCTAGAAGAGGGTCTCATCTTCTGGAGAATCTAAATCCCTCTTATGGTCTTCATATGATGTACATAAACACAGCCTCACATATACTTCTAAAAATTTAAAGATGGGTGGGCCCACTGAAAGGGCTCAACAATTAACAGCATTGTCTCTTCTTCCAGAGAACGTGGGATCAACTACCAGCAACTATATGGTGGCCCATCTCAAGTTCCAGGGGATAAGACAGACAGACAGACAGACAGAGATAAGGATGGCAGGCCTGCCTGATTTTTCTTTCTTTCTTATCCTTATAAAAAATGTTTATTTATTTGTTTATTTGTTTATTTATTTATTTATTTATTTATTTATTTATTTATCAGATATAAGTACACTGTAGCTGTCTTCAGACTCTCCAGAAGAGGGTGTCAGATTCTGGAGAATCTATATCCCTCTTATGGTCTGCATATGATGTACATGAACACAGCCTCACATATACTTCTAAAAATTTAAAGATGGGTGGGGCCACTGAAAGGGCTCAAAAATTAACAGCATTGTCTCCTCTTCCAGAGAACCTGGGATCAACTACCAGCAACTATATGGTGGCCCATCTCGAGTCCAAGGGGATCAGACAGACTGTAGACAGACAGAAAGACAGACAGAGATAAGAATGGCAGGCCTGCCTGGTCTTTCTTTCTTTCTTATCCTGTTTATAAAATGTTTATTTATTTATTTATTTATTTATTTATTTATTTATTTATTTATTTATTTATTTAATATAAGTACACTGTAGCTGTCTTCAGACACTCCAGAAGAGGGTGTCAGATTCTGGAGAATCTAAATCACATTTATGGTCTGCATAAGATGTACATAAACACAGCCTCACATATACTTCTAAATATTTAAAGATGGGTGGCGCCACTGAAAGGGCTCAACAATTAACAGCATTGTATCCTCTTCCAGAAAACCTGTGATCAACTACCAGCAACACTATGGTGGCCCATCTCCAGTTCCAGGGTATCAGAAAGACAGACAGACAGACAGACAGAGATAAGGGTGGCACGCCTGCCCGGTCTTTCTAACTTTCTTATCCTTTTAAAAAAATGTTTATTTATTTATTTATTTATTTATTCATTTATTTATGTATTTATTAGATATAAGTAAACTGTAGCTGTCTTCAGACACTCCAGAAGAGGGTGTCAGATTCTGGAGAATCTAAATCCCTCTTATGGTCTGCATATGATGTACATAAACACAGCCTCACGTATACTTCTAAAATTTTAAAGATGGGTGGAGCCACAGAAAGGGCTCAACAATTAACAGCATTGTCTCCTCTTCCAGAGAACCTTGGATAAACTACCAGCAACTATATGGTGGCCCATCTCCAGTTCTAGGGTATCACACAGACAGACAGACAGACAGAGATAAGGGTGGCAGGCTTGCCTGGTCTTTCTTTCTGTCTTATCCTTTTTAAAAAATGTTTATTTATTTATTTATTTATTTATTTATTTATTTATTTATTTATGTATTTATTAGATATAAGTACACTGTAGCTGTCTTCAGAAAATACAGAAGAGGGTGTCAGATTCTGGAGAATCTAAATCCCTCTTATGGTCTGCATATGATGTACATAAACACAGCCTCACATACCGTTCTAAAAATTTAAAGATGGGTGGGGCCACTGAAAGGGCTCAACAATTAACAGCATTGTCTCCTCTTCCAGAGAACCTGGGATCAACTACCAGCAACTATATGGTGGCCTATCTCCAGTTCCAAAGGATCATATAGATAGACAGACAGACAGACAGAGATAAGGATGGCAGGACTTCCTGGTGTTTCTTTCTTTCTTATCCTTTTTAAAAAATGTTTATTTATTTATTTATTCATGTATTTATTATATTTACGTACACTGTAGCTGTCTTCAGACACTCCAGAAGAGGGTGTCAGTTTCTGGAGAATCTAAATCACTCTTATGGTCTGATAATGATGTACATAAACACAGCCTCAGATATACTTATAAAAATTTAATGAAGGGTGGGGCCACTGAAAGGGCTCAATAATTTACAGCATTGTCTCCTCTTCCAGAGAACCTTGGATAAACTACCAGCAACTATATGGTGGCCCATATCCAGTACCAGAGGATCAGACAGACAGACAGGCAGACAGACAGAGATAAGGATGGCAGGCCTGCCAGGTCTTTCTTTCTTTCTTGTCCTTTTTAAAAAATGTTTATTTATTTATGTATTTATTATATATAAGTACTCTGTAGCTATCTACAGACACTCCAGAAGAGGGTGTCAGATTCTGAAGAATCTAAAACCATCTTATGGTCTGCATATGATGTACATAAACACAGCCTCAGATATACTTCTAAAAATTTAAAGATGGGTGGGGCCACTGAAAGGGCTCAACAATTAACAGCATTGTCTCCTCTTCCAGAGAACCTGGGATCAACTACCAGAAACTATATGGTGACCTATCTTCAGTTCCAAAGGATCATATAGAGAGACAGACAGACAGACAGAAATGAGGATGGCAGGCCTGCCTGGTCTTTCTTTCTTTCTTATCCATTTGAAAAAATGTTTACTTATTAATTAATTAATTCATTCATTCATTTATTTATTAGATATAAGTACACTGTAGCTGTCTTCAGACACTCCAGAAAAGGGTGTGAGATTCTGGAGAATCTAAATACCTCTTATGGTCTGCATATGATGTACATAAACACAGACTCAAGTATACTTCTAAAAATTTAAAGATGGTTGGGGCCAAAGAATGGGCTCAACAATTAAAAGTGTTGTCTCCTCTTCCAGAGAACCTGGGATCAACTACCAGCAACTATATGGTGGCCCATATGCAGTTCCAGGGATCAGACAGACAGACAGACAGACAGAGATAAGGATGGCAGGCCTGCCTTGTCTTTCTTTCTTACTTATCCTGTTTAAAAAATGTTTATTTATTTATTTATTTATTTATTTATTTATTTATGTATTTATTAGATATAAGTACACTGTAGCTGTCTTCAGACACTCCAGAAGAGGGTGTCAGATTCTGGAGAATTTAAATCACTCTTATGGTCTGCATATGATGTACATAAATACAGCCTCACATTTACCTCTAAAAATTTAAAGATGGGTGGGGCCACTGAGAGGGCTCAACAATTAACAGCATTGTCTCCTCTTCCAGAGAACATTGGATAAACTACCAGCAACTATATGGTGGCCCATCTCCAGTTCCAGGGTATCAGACAGACAGACAGAGAGACAGAGATAAGGATGGAGGCCTGCCTGGTCTTTCTTTCTTTCTTATACTTTAAAAAAATGTTTATTTATTTATTTATTTATTTATTTATTTATTTATTTATTTATTAGAAATAATTACACTGTAGCTGTCTTCAGACACTCTAGAAGAGGGTCTCATCTTCTGGAGAATCTAAATCCCTTTTATGGTCTTCATATGATGTACATAAACACAGCCTCACATATACTTCTAAAAATTTAAAGATGGGTGGGCCCACTGAAAGGGCTCAACAATTAACAGCATTGTCTCCTCTTCCAGAGAACCTTGCATAAACTACCAGCAACTATATGGTGGCCCATCTCCAGTTCTAGGGTATCACACAGACAGACAGACAGACAGACAGAGATAAGGGTGGCAGGCTTGCCTGGTCTTTCTTTCTGTCTTATCCTTTTTAAAAAATGTTTATTTATTTATTTATTTATTTATTTATTTATTTATTTATTTATGTATTTATTAGATATAAGTACACTGTAGCTGTCTTCAGAAAATACAGAAGAGGGTGTCAGATTCTGGAGAATCTAAATCCCTCTTATGGTCTGCATATGATGTACATAAACACAGCCTCACATACCCTTCTAAAAATTTAAAGATGGGTGGGGCCACTGAAAGGGCTAAACAATTAACAGCATTGTCTCCTCTTCCAGAGAACCTGGGATCAACTACCAGCAACTATATGGTGGCCTATCTCCAGTTCCAAAGGATCATATAGATAGACAGACAGACAGACAGAGATAAGGATGGCAGGACTTCCTGGTGTTTCTTTCTTTCTTATCCTTTTTAAAAAATGTTTATTTATTTATTTATTCATGTATTTATTATATTTACGTACACTGTAGCTGTCTTCAGACACTCCAGAAGAGGGTGTCAGTTTCTGGAGAATCTAAATCACTCTTATGGTCTGAATATGATGTACATAAACACAGCCTCAGATATACTTATAAAAATTTAATGAAGGGTGGGGCCACTGAAAGGGCTCAATAATTTACAGCATTGTCTCCTCTTCCAGAGAACCTTGGATAAACTACCAGCAACTATATGGTGGCCCATATCCAGTACCAGAGGATCAGACAGACAGACAGGCAGACAGACAGAGATAAGGATGGCAGGCCTGCCAGGTCTTTCTTTCTTTCTTGTCCTTTTTAAAAAATGTTTATTTATTTATGTATTTATTATATATAAGTACTCTGTAGCTATCTACAGACACTCCAGAAGAGGGTGTCAGATTCTGAAGAATCTAAAACCATCTTATGGTCTGCATATGATGTACATAAACACAGCCTCAGCTATACTTCTAAAAATTTAAATATGGGTGGGGCCACTGAAAGGGCTCAACAATTAACAGCATTGTCTCCTCTTCCAGAGAACCTGGGATCAACTACCAGCAACTATATGGTGACCTATCTTCAGTTCCAAAGGATCATATAGAGAGACAGACAGACAGACAGAAATGAGGATGGCAGGCCTGCCTGGTCTTTCTTTCTTTCTTATCCATTTGAAAAAATGTTTACTTATTAATTAATTAATTAATTAATTAATTAATTTATTTATTTATTAGATATAAGTACACTGTAGCTGTCTTCAGACACTCCAGAAAAGGGTGTGAGATTCTGGAGAATCTAAATACCTCTTATGGTCTGCATATGATGTAAATAAACACAGACTCAAGTATACTTCTAAAAATTTAAAGATGGGTGGGGCCAAAGAATGGGCTCAACAATTAACAGTGTTGTCTCCTCTTCCAGAGAACCTGGGATCAACTACCAGCAACTATATGGTGGCCCATATGCAGTTCCAGGGATCAGACAGACAGACAGACAGACAGACAGAGAAAAGGATGGCAGGCCTGCCTGGTCTTTCTTTCTTACTTATCCTGTTTAAAAAATGTTTATTTATTTATTTATTTATTTATTTATGTATTTATTAGATATAAGTACACTGTAGCTGTCTTCAGACACTCCAGAAGAGGGTGTCAGATTCTGGAGAATTTAAATCACTCTTATGGTCTGCATATGATGTACATAAATACAGCCTCACATTTACCTCTAAAAATTTAAAGATGGGTGGGGCCACTGAGAGGGCTCAACAATTAACAGCATTGTCTCCTCTTCCAGAGAACATTGGATAAACTACTAGCAACTATATGGTGGCCCATCTCCAGTTCCAGGGTATCAGACAGACAGACAGAGAGACAGAGATAAGGATGAAGGCCTGCCTGGTCTTTCTTTCTTTCTTATACTTTAAAAAAATGTTTATTTATTTATTTATTTATTTATTTATTTATTAGAAATAATTACACTGTAGCTGTCTTCAGACACTCTAGAAGAGGGTCTCATCTTCTGGAGAATCTAAATCCCTCTTATGGTCTTCATATGATGTACATAAACACAGCCTCACATATACTTCTAAAAATTTAAAGATGGGTGGGCCCACTGAAAGGGCTCAACAATTAACAGCATTGTCTCTTCTTCCAGAGAACGTGGGATCAACTACCAGCAACTATATGGTGGCCCATCTCAAGTTCCAGAGGATAAGACAGACAGACAGACAGACAGAGATAAGGATGGCAGGCCTGCCTGATTTTTCTTTCTTTCTTATCCTTTTAAAAAATGTTTATTTATTTGTTTATTTGTTTATTTATTTATTTATTTATTTATTTATCAGATATAAGTACACTGTAGCTGTCTTCAGACTCTCCAGAAGAGGGTGTCAGATTCTGGAGAATCTATATCCCTCTTATCGTCTGCATATGATGTACATGAACACAGCCTCACATATACTTCTAAAAATTTAAAGATGGGTGGGGCCACTGAAAGGGCTCAAAAATTAACAGCATTGTCTCCTCTTCCAGAGAACCTGGGATCAACTACCAGCAACTATATGGTGGCCCATCTCGAGTCCAAGGGGATCAGATAGACTGTAGACAGACAGAAAGACAGACAGAGATAAGGATGGCAGGCCTGCCTGGTCTTTCTTTCTTTCTTATCCTGTTTAAAAAATGTTTATTTATTTATTTATTTATTTATTTATTTATTTATTTATTTATTTAATATAAGTACACTGTAGCTGTCTTCAGACACTCCAGAAGAGGGTGTCAGATTCTGGAGAATCTAAATCACATTTATGGTCTGCATAAGATGTACATAAACACAGCCTCACATATACTTCTAAATATTTAAAGATGGGTGGCGCCACTGAAAGGGCTCAACAATTAACAGCATTGTATCCTCTTCCAGAGAACCTCGGCTCAACTACCAGCAACTATATGGTGGCCCATCTCCAGTTCCAGGGGATCAGACAGACAGACAGTCAGAAAGACAGAGATAAGGATGGCAGGACTACCTGGTCTTTCTTTCTTTCTTATCCTTTTGAAAAAATGTTTACTTATTTATTTATTTATGTATTTATTAGATATAAGTAAACTGTAGCTGTCTTCAGACACTCCAGAAGAGGGTGTCAGATTCTGGAGAATCTAAATCCCTCTTATGGCCTGCATATGATGTACATAAACACAGACTCATGTATACTTCTAAAAATTTAAAGATGTGTGGGGCCACTGAGAGGGCTCAAAAATTAACAGCATTGTCTCATCTTCCAGAGAACCTGGGAACAACTACCAGCAACTATATGGTGGCTCATCTCCAGTTCCAGTGGATCAGAAAGACAGAGAGACAGACAGACAGAGATAAGGATGGCAGGCCTGCCTGGTCTTTCTTTCTGTCTTATCCTTTTTAAAAAATATTTATTTATTTATTTATTTATTTATTTATTTATGTATTTATTAGATATAAGTACACTGTAGCTGTCTTCAGAAAATACAGAAGAGGGTGTCAGATTCTGGAGAATCTAAATCCCTCTTATGGTCTGCATATGATGTACATAAACACAGCCTCACATACCCTTCTAAAAATTTAAAGATGGGTGGGGCCACTGAAAGGGCTAAACAATTAACAGCATTGTCTCCTCTTCCAGAGAACCTGGGATCAACTACCAGCAACTATATGGTGGCCTATCTCCAGTTCCAAAGGATCATATAGATAGACAGACAGACAGACAGAGATAAGGATGGCAGGACTTCCTGGTGTTTCTTTCTTTCTTATCCTTTTTAAAAAATGTTTATTTATTTATTTATTCATGTATTTATTATATTTACGTACACTGTAGCTGTCTTCAGACACTCCAGAAGAGGGTGTCAGTTTCTGGAGAATCTAAATCACTCTTATGGTCTGAATATGATGTACATAAACACAGCCTCAGATATACTTATAAAAATTTAATGAAGGGTGGGGCCACTGAAAGGGCTCAATAATTTACAGCATTGTCTCCTCTTCCAGAGAACCTTGGATAAACTACCAGCAACTATATGGTGGCCCATATCCAGTACCAGAGGATCAGACAGACAGACAGGCAGACAGACAGAGATAAGGATGGCAGGCCTGCCAGGTCTTTCTTTCTTTCTTGTCCTTTTTAAAAAATGTTTATTTATTTATGTATTTATTATATATAAGTACTCTGTAGCTATCTACAGACACTCCAGAAGAGGGTGTCAGATTCTGAAGAATCTAAAACCATCTTATGGTCTGCATATGATGTACATAAACACAGCCTCAGCTATACTTCTAAAAATTTAAATATGGGTGGGGCCACTGAAAGGGCTCAACAATTAACAGCATTGTCTCCTCTTCCAGAGAACCTGGGATCAACTACCAGCAACTATATGGTGACCTATCTTCAGTTCCAAAGGATCATATAGAGAGACAGACAGACAGACAGAAATGAGGATGGCAGGCCTGCCTGGTCTTTCTTTCTTTCTTATCCATTTGAAAAAATGTTTACTTATTAATTAATTAATTAATTAATTAATTAATTTATTTATTTATTAGATATAAGTACACTGTAGCTGTCTTCAGACACTCCAGAAAAGGGTGTGAGATTCTGGAGAATCTAAATACCTCTTATGGTCTGCATATGATGTAAATAAACACAGACTCAAGTATACTTCTAAAAATTTAAAGATGGGTGGGGCCAAAGAATGGGCTCAACAATTAACAGTGTTGTCTCCTCTTCCAGAGAACCTGGGATCAACTACCAGCAACTATATGGTGGCCCATATGCAGTTCCAGGGATCAGACAGACAGACAGACAGACAGACAGAGAAAAGGATGGCAGGCCTGCCTGGTCTTTCTTTCTTACTTATCCTGTTTAAAAAATGTTTATTTATTTATTTATTTATTTATGTATTTATTAGATATAAGTACACTGTAGCTGTCTTCAGACACTCCAGAAGAGGGTGTCAGATTCTGGAGAATTTAAATCACTCTTATGGTCTGCATATGATGTACATAAATACAGCCTCACATTTACCTCTAAAAATTTAAAGATGGGTGGGGCCACTGAGAGGGCTCAACAATTAACAGCATTGTCTCCTCTTCCAGAGAACATTGGATAAACTACTAGCAACTATATGGTGGCCCATCTCCAGTTCCAGGGTATCAGACAGACAGACAGAGAGACAGAGATAAGGATGAAGGCCTGCCTGGTCTTTCTTTCTTTCTTATACTTTAAAAAAATGTTTATTTATTTATTCATTTATTTATTTATTTATTAGAAATAATTACACTGTAGCTGTCTTCAGACACTCTAGAAGAGGGTCTCATCTTCTGGAGAATCTAAATCCCTCTTATGGTCTTCATATGATGTACATAAACACAGCCTCACATATACTTCTAAAAATTTAAAGATGGGTGGGCCCACTGAAAGGGCTCAACAATTAACAGCATTGTCTCTTCTTCCAGAGAACGTGGGATCAACTACCAGCAACTATATGGTGGCCCATCTCAAGTTCCAGGGGATAAGACAGACAGACAGACAGACAGAGATAAGGATGGCAGGCCTGCCTGATTTTTCTTTCTTTCTTATCCTTTTAAAAAATGTTTATTTATTTGTTTATTTGTTTATTTATTTATTTATTTATTTATTTATTTATCAGATATAAGTACACTGTAGCTGTCTTCAGACTCTCCAGAAGAGGGTGTCAGATTCTGGAGAATCTATATCCCTCTTATCGTCTGCATATGATGTACATGAACACAGCCTCACATATACTTCTAAAAATTTAAAGATGGGTGGGGCCACTGAAAGGGCTCAAAAATTAACAGCATTGTCTCCTCTTCCAGAGAACCTGGGATCAACTACCAGCAACTATATGGTGGCCCATCTCGAGTCCAAGGGGATCAGATAGACTGTAGACAGACAGAAAGACAGACAGAGATAAGGATGGCAGGCCTGCCTGGTCTTTCTTTCTTTCTTATCCTGTTTAAAAAATGTTTATTTATTTATTTATTTATTTATTTATTTAATATAAGTACACTGTAGCTGTCTTCAGACACTCCAGAAGAGGGTGTCAGATTCTGGAGAATCTAAATCACATTTATGGTCTGCATAAGATGTACATAAACACAGCCTCACATATACTTCTAAATATTTAAAGATGGGTGGCGCCACTGAAAGGGCTCAACAATTAACAGCATTGTATCCTCTTCCAGAGAACCTCGGCTCAACTACCAGCAACTATATGGTGGCCCATCTCCAGTTCCAGGGGATCAGACAGACAGACAGTCAGAAAGACAGAGATAAGGATGGCAGGACTACCTGGTCTTTCTTTCTTTCTTATCCTTTTGAAAAAATGTTTACTTATTTATTTATTTATGTATTTATTAGATATAAGTAAACTGTAGCTGTCTTCAGACACTCCAGAAGAGGGTGTCAGATTCTGGAGAATCTAAATCCCTCTTATGGCCTGCATATGATGTACATAAACACAGACTCATGTATACTTCTAAAAATTTAAAGATGTGTGGGGCCACTGAGAGGGCTCAAAAATTAACAGCATTGTCTCATCTTCCAGAGAACCTGGGATCAACTACCAGCAACTATATGGTGGCTCATCTCCAGTTCCAGTGGATCAGAAAGACAGAGAGACAGACAGACAGAGATAAGGATGGCAGGCCTGCCTGGTCTTTCTTTCTGTCTTATCCTTTTTAAAAAATATTTATTTATTTATTTATTTATTTATTTATTTATGTATTTATTAGATATAAGTACACTGTAGCTGTCTTCAGAAAATACAGAAGAGGGTGTCAGATTCTGGAGAATCTAAATCCCTCTTATGGTCTGCATATGATGTACATAAACACAGCCTCACATACCCTTCTAAAAATTTAAAGATGGGTGGGGCCACTGAAAGGGCTCAACAATTAACAGCATTGTCTCCTCTTCCAGAGAACCTGGGATCAACTACCAGCAACTATATGGTGGCCTATCTCCAGTTCCAAAGGATCATATAGATAGACAGATAGACAGACAGAGATAAGGATGGCAGGACTTCCTGGTGTTTCTTTCTTTCTTATCCTTTTTAAAAAATGTTTATTTATTTATTTATTCATGTATTTATTATATTTACGTACACTGTAGCTGTCTTCAGACACTCCAGAAGAGGGTGTCAGTTTCTGGAGAATCTAAATCACTCTTATGGTCTGAATATGATGTACATAAACACAGCCTCAGATATACTTATAAAAATTTAATGAAGGGTGGGGCCACTGAAAGGGCTCAATAATTTACAGCATTGTCTCCTCTTCCAGAGAACCTTGGATAAACTACCAGCAACTATATGGTGGCCCATATCCAGTACCAGAGGATCAGACAGACAGACAGGCAGACAGACAGAGATAAGGATCGCAGGCCTGCCAGGTCTTTCTTTCTTTCTTGTCCTTTTTAAAAAATGTTTATTTATTTATGTATTTATTATATATAAGTACTCTGTAGATATCTACAGACACTCCAGAAGAGGGTGTCAGATTCTGAAGAATCTAAAACCATCTTATGGTCTGCATATGATGTACATAAACACAGCCTCAGATATACTTCTAAAAATTTAAAGATGGGTGGGGCCACTGAAAGGGCTCAACAATTAACAGCATTGTCTCCTCTTCCAGAGAACCTGGGATCAACTACCAGCAACTATATGGTGACCTATCTTCAGTTCCAAAGGATCATATAGAGAGACAGACAGACAGACAGAAATGAGGATGGCAGGCCTGCCTGGTCTTTCTTTCTTTCTTATCCATTTGAAAAAATGTTTACTTATTAATTAATTAATTAATTAATTAATTAATTAATTTATTTATTTATTAGATATAAGTACACTGTAGCTGTCTTCAGACACTCCAGAAGATGGTGTGAGATTCAGGAGAATCTAAATACCTCTTATGGTCTGCATATGATGTACATGAACACAGACTCAAGTATACTTCTAAAAATTTAAAGATGGGTGGGGCCAAAGAATGGGCTCAACAATTAACAGCGTTGTCTCCTCTTCCAGAGAACCTGGGATCAACTACCAGCAACTATATGGTGGCCCATCTGCAGTTCCAGGGATCAGACAGACAGACAGACAGACAGAGATAAGGATGGCAGGCCTGCCTGGTCTTTCTTTCTTACTTATCCTGTTTAAAAAATGTTTATTTATTTATTTATTTATATATTTATGTATTTATTAGATATAAGTACACTGTAGCTGTCTTCAGACACTCCAGAAGAGGGTGTCAGATTCTGGAGAATTTAAATCACTCTTATGGTCTGCATATGATGTACATATATACAGCCTCACATTTACCTCTAAATATTTAAAGATGGGTGGGGCCACTGAGAGGGCTCAACAATTAACAGCATTGTCTCCTCTTCCAGATAACATTGGATAAACTACCAGCAACTATATGGTGGCCCATTTCCAGTTCCAGGGTATCAGACAGACAGACAGAGAGACAGAGATAAGGATGGAGGCCTGCCTGGTCTTTCTTTCTTTCTTATACTTTAAAAAAATGTTTATTTATTTATTTATTTATGTATTTATTAGAAATAAGTACACTGTAGCTGTCTTCAGACACTCTAGAAGAGGGTCTCATCTTCTGGAGAATCTAAATCCCTCTTATGGTCTTCATATGATGTACATAAACACAGCCTCACATATACTTCTAAAAATTTAAAGATGGGTGGGCCCACTGAAAGGGCTCAACAATTAACAGCATTGTCTCTTCTTCCAGAGAACTTGGGATCAACTACCAGCAACTATATGGTGGCCCATCTCAAGTTCCAGGGGATAAGACAGACAGACAGACAGACAGACAGAGATAAGGATGGCAGGCCTGCCTGATTTTTCTTTCTTTCTTATCCTTTTAAAAAATGTTTATTTATTTGTTTATTTGTTTATTTATTTATTTATTTATTTATTTATCAGATATAAGTACACTGTAGCTGTCTTCAGACTCTCCAGAAGAGGGTGTCAGATTCTGGAGAATCTATATCCCTCTTATGGTCTGCATATGATGTACATGAACACAGCCTCACATATACTTCTAAAAATTTAAAGATGGGTGGGGCCACTGAAAGGGCTCAAAAATTAACAGCATTGTCTCCTCTTCCAGAGAACCTGGGATCAACTACCAGCAACTATATGGTGGCCCATCTCGAGTCCAAGGGGATCAGACAGACTGTACACAGACAGAAAGACAGACAGAGATAAGGATGGCAGGCCTGCCTGGTTTTTCTTTCTTTCTTATCCTGTTTAAAAAATGTTTATTTATTTATTTATTTATTTATTTATTTATTTATTTATTTATTTATTTATTTGATATAAGTACACTGTAGCTGTCTTCAGACACTCCAGAAGAGGGTGTCAGATTCTGGAGAATCTAAATCACATTTATGGTCTGCATAAGATGTACATAAACACAGCCTCACATATACTTCTAAATATTTAAAGATGGGTGGCGCCACTGAAAGGGCTCAACAATTAACAGCATTGTATCCTCTTTCAGAGAACCTGGGATCAACTACCAGCAACACTATGGTGGCCCATCTACAGTTCCAGGGTATTAGACAGAAAGACAGACAGACAGACAGAGATAAGGGTGGCAGGCCTGCCCGGTCTTTCTAACTTTCTTATCCTTTTTAAAAAATGTTTATTTATTTATTTATTTATTTATTTATTTATTTATTCATTTATTTATTTATTTATTTATGTATTTATTAGATATAAGTAAACTGTAGCTGTCTTCAGACACTCCAGAAGAGGGTGTCAGATTCTGGAGAATCTAAATCCCTCTTATGGTCTGCATATGATGTACATAAACACAGCCTCACATATACTTCTAAAATTTTAAAGATGGGTGGGGCCACAGAAAGGGCTCAACAATTAACAGCATTGTCTCCTCTTCCAGAGAACCTTGGATAAACTACCAGCAACTATATGGTGGCCCATCTCCAGTTCTAGGGTATCACACAGACAGACAGACAGACAGACAGACAGAGATAAGGGTGGCAGGCTTGCCTGGTCTTTCTTTCTGTCTTATCCTTTTTAAAAAATATTTATTTATTTATTTATTTATTTATTTATTTATTTATTTATTTATTTATTAGATATAAGTACACTGTAACTGTCTTCAGAAAATACAGAAGAGGGTGTCAGATTCTGGAGAATCTAAATCCCTCTTATGGTCTGCATATGATGTACATAAACACAGCCTCACATACCCTTCTAAAAATTTAAAGATGGGTGGGGCCACTGAAAGTGCTAAACAATTAACAGCATTGTCTCCTCTTCCAGAGAACCTGGGATCTACTACCAGCAACTACATGGTGGCCTATCTCCAGTTCCAAAGGATCATATAGATAGACAGACAGACAGACAGAGATAAGGATGGCAGGACTTCCTGGTGTTTCTTTCTTTCTTATCCTTTTTAAAAAATGTTTATTTATTTATTTATTCATGTATTTATTATATTTACGTACACTGTAGCTGTCTTCAGACACTCCAGAAGAGGGTGTCAGTTTCTGGAGAATCTAAATCACTCTTATGGTCTGAATATGATGTACATAAACACAGCCTCAGATATACTTATAAAAATTTAATGAAGGGTGGGGCCACTGAAAGGGCTCAATAATTTACAGCATTGTCTCCTCTTCCAGAGAACCTTGGATAAACTACCAGCAACTATATGGTGGCCCATCTCCAGTTCTAGGGTATCACACAGACAGAGAGACAGACAGACAGACAGAGATAAGGGTGGCAGGCTTGCCTGGTCTTTCTTTCTGTCTTATCCTTTTTAAAAAATATTTATTTATTTATTTATTTATTTATTTATTTATTTATTTATTTATTTATTAGATATAAGTACACTGTAACTGTCTTCAGAAAATACAGAAGAGGGTGTCAGATTCTGGAGAATCTAAATCCCTCTTATGGTCTGCATATGATGTACATAAACACAGCCTCACATACCCTTCTAAAAATTTAAAGATGGGTGGGGCCACTGAAAGGGCTAAACAATTAACAGCATTGTCTCCTCTTCCAGAGAACCTGGGATCTACTACCAGCAACTACATGGTGGCCTACCTCCAGTTCCAAAGGATCATATAGATAGACAGACAGACAGACACAGATAAGGATGGCAGGACTTCCTGGTGTTTCTTTCTTTCTTATCCTTTTTAAAAAATGTTTATTTATTTATTTATTCATGTATTTATTATATTTACGTACACTGTAGCTGTCTTCAGACACTCCAGAAGAGGGTGTCAGTTTCTGGAGAATCTAAATCACTCTTATGGTCTGAATATGATGTACATAAACACAGCCTCAGATATACTTATAAAAATTTAATGAAGGGTGGGGCCACTGAAAGGGCTCAATAATTTACAGCATTGTCTCCTCTTTCAGAGAACCTTGGATAAACTACCAGCAACTATATGGTGGCCCATATCCAGTACCAGAGGATCAGACAGACAGACAGACAGACCGACAGAGATAAGAATGGCAGGCCTGCCAGGTCTTTCTTTCTTTCTTGTCTTTTTTAAAAAATGTTTATTTATTTATGTATTTATTATATATAAGTACTCTGTAGCTATCTACAGACACTCCAGAAGAGGGTGTCAGATTCTGAACAATCTAAAACCATCTTATGGTCTGCATATGATGTACATAAACACAGCCTCAGATATACTTCTAAAAATTTAAAGATGGGTGGGGCCACTGAAAGGGCTCAACAATTAACAGCATTGTCTCCTCTTCCAGAGAACCTGGGATCAACTACCAGCAACTATATAGTGGCCTATCTTCAGTTCCAAAGGATCATATAGAGAGACAGACAGACAGACAGAAATGAGGATGGCAGGCCTGCCTGGTCTTTCTTTCTTTCTTATCCATTTGAAAAAATGTTTACTTATTAATTAATTAATTAATTAATTTATTTACTTATTTATTTATTTATTAGATATAAGTACACTGTAGCTGTCTTCAGACACTCCAGAAGAGGGTGTGAGATTCTGGAGATTCTAAATACCTCTTATGGTCTGCATATGATGTACATAAACACAGACTCAAGTATACTTCTAAAAATTTAAAGATGGGTGGGGCCAAAGAATGGGATCAACAATTAACAGCGTTGTCTCCTCTTCCAGAGAACCTGGGATCAACTACCAGCAACTATATGGTGGCCCATCTGCAGTTCCAGGGATCAGACAGACAGACAGACAGACAGAGATAAGGGTGGCAGGCCTGCCCGGTCTTTCTTACTTTCTTATCCTTTTTAAAAAATGTTTATTTATTTATTTATTTATTTATTTATTTATTCATTTATTTATTTATTTATTTATGTATTTATTAGATATAAGTAAACTGTAGCTGTCTTCAGACACTCCAGAAGAGGGTGTCAGATTCTGGAGAATCTAAATCCCTCTTATGGTCTGCATATGATGTACATAAACACAGCGTCACATATACTTCTAAAATTTTAAAGATGGGTGGGGCCACAGAAAGGGCTCAACAATTAACAGCATTGTCTCCTCTTCCAGAGAACCTTGGATAAACTACCAGCAACTATATGGTGGCCCATCTCCAGTTCTAGGGTATCACACAGACAGACAGACAGACAGAGATAAGGGTGGCAGGCTTGCCTGGTCTTTCTTTCTGTCTTATCCTTTTTAAAAAATGTTTATTTATTTATTTATTTATTTATTTATTTATTTATTAGATATAAGTACACTGTAACTGTCTTCAGAAAATACAGAAGAGGGTGTCAGATTCTGGAGAATCTAAATCCCTCTTATGGTCTGCATATGATGTACATAAACACAGCCTCACATACCCTTCTAAAAATTTAAAGATGGGTGGGGCCACTGAAAGGGCTAAACAATTAACAGCATTGTCTCCTCTTCCAGAGAACCTGGGATCAACTACCAGCAACTATATGGTGGCCTATCTCCAGTTCCAAAGGATCATATAGATAGACAGACAGACAGACAGAGATAAGGATGGCAGGACTTCCTGGTGTTTCTTTCTTTCTTATCCTTTTTAAAAAATGTTTATTTATTTATTTATTCATGTATTTATTATATTTACGTACACTGTAGCTGTCTTCAGACACTCCAGAAGAGGGTGTCAGTTTCTGGAGAATCTAAATCACTCTTATGGTCTGAATATGATGTACATAAAACCAGCCTCAGATATACTTATAAAAATTTAATGAAGGGTGGGGCCACTGAAAGGGCTCAATAATTTACAGCATTGTCTCCTCTTCCAGAGAACCTTGGATAAACTACCAGCAACTATATGGTGGCCCATATCCAGTACCAGAGGATCAGACAGACAGACAGACAGACAGACAGAGATAAGAATGGCAGGCCTGCCAGGTCTTTCTTTCTTTCTTGTCCTTTTTAAAAAATGTTTATTTATTTATGTATTTATTATATATAAGTACTCTGTAGCTATCCACAGACACTCCAGAAGAGGGTGTCAGATTCTGAAGAATCTAAAACCATCTTATGGTCTGCATATGATGTACATAAACACAGCCTCAGATATACTTCTAAAAATTTAAAGATGGGTGGGGCCACTGAAAGGGCTCAACAATTAAAAGCATTGTCTCCTCTTCCAGAGAACCTGGGATCAACTACCAGCAACTATATAGTGGCCTATCTTCAGTTCCAAAGGATCATATAGAGAGACAGACAGACAGACAGAAATGAGGATGGCAGGCCTGCCTGGTCTTTCTTTCTTTCTTATCCATTTGAAAAAATGTTTACTTATTAATTAATTAATTAATTAATTAATTTATTTATTTATTTATTAGATATAAGTACACTGTAGCTGTCTTCAGACACTCCAGAAGAGGGTGTGAGATTCTGGAGAATCTAAATACCTCTTATGGTCTGCATATGATGTACATAAACACAGACTCAAGTATACTTCTAAAAATTTAAAGATGGGAGGGGCCAAAGAATGGGCTCAACAATTAACAGCGTTGTCTCCTCTTCCAGAGAACCTGGGATCAACTACCAGCAACTATATGGTGGCCCATCTGCAGTTCCAGGGATCAGACAGACAGACAGACAGACAGAGATAAGGATGGCAGGCCTGCCTGGTCTTTCTTTCTTACTTATCCTTTATAAAAAATGTTTATTTATTTATTTATTTATTTATTTATTTATTTATTTATTTATTCATGTATTTTTTAGATATAAGTACACTGTAGCTGTCTTCAGACACTCCAGTATAGGGTGTCAGATTCTGGAGAATATAAATCCCTCTTATGGTCTGCATATGATGTACATAAACACAGCCTCACATATACTTCTAAAAATTTAAAGATGGGTGGGGCCACTGAAAGGGCTCAATAATTAAGAGCATTGTCTCCTCTTCCAGAGAACCTGGGATCAACTACAAGCAACTATATGGTTGCCCATCTCCAGTTCCAGGGGATCAGACAGAGAGACAGACAGACAGACAGAGATAAGGATGGAAGGCCTGCCTGGTCTTTCTTTCTTTCTTATCCTTTTTAAAAAATGTTTATTTATTCATTTATTTATTTATGTATTTATTAGATATAAGTACACTGTAGCTATCTTCAGACACTCCAGAAGAGGGTGTCATATTCTGGAGAATCTAAATCCCTCTTATTGTCTGCATATGATGTACATAAACACAGCCTCACATACACCTCTAAAAATTTAAAGATGAGTGGGGCCACTGAAAGGGCTCAACAATTAACAGCATTGTCTCCTCTTCCAGAGAACCTGGGATCAACTACCAGCAACTATATGGTGGCCCATCTCCAGTTCCAGGAGATCAGAAAGACAGACAGACAGACAGAGAAAAGGATGGCAGGCCCTGCCTGGTCTTTCTTTTTTTCTTATCATTTTTTTTAAAAATATTTATTTATTTATTTATTTATTTATTTATTTATTTATTTATTTATTTATTTATTAGACATAAGTACACTGTAGCTGTCTTCAGACACTCCAGAAGAGGGTGTCAGATTCTGGAGAATCTAAATCCCTCTTATAGTCTGCCTATGTTGTACATAAACACAGCCTCACATACACTTCTAAAAATTTAAAGATGGGTGGGGCCACTGAAGGGCTCAACAATTAACAGCATTGTCTCCTCTTACAGAGAACCTGGGATCAACTACCAGCAAAAATATGGTGGCCCATCTCCAGTTTCAGGGGATCAGACAGACAGACAGACATACAGACAAAGATGGCAGGCCTGCCTGGTTGTTCTTTCTTTCTTATCCTTTTTGAAAAAATGTTTATTTATTTATTTATGTATTTATTAGATATAAGTACACTGTAGAGGTCTTCAGACACTCCAGAAGAGGTTGTCAGATTCTGGAGAATCTAAATCCCTCTTATGGTCTGCATATGATGTACATAAACACAGACTCACATTTACTTCCAAAAATTTAAAGATGGGTGGGGCCACTGAAAGGGCTCAACAATTAACAGCATTGTCTCCTCTTCCAGAGAACCTGAGATCAACTACCAGCAACTATATGGTGGCCCATTTCCAGGTCCAGGGAATCAGAAAGACAGATAGACAGACAGACAGAGATAAGGATGGCAGACCTGCCTGGTATTTCTTTTTTTCTTATCAATTTTAAAAAAAGTTTATTTATTCATTTATTTATTTATTTATTTATTTATTTATTTATTTATTTATTTATTAGAATAAGTACACTGTAGCTGTCTTCAGACACTCCAGAAGAGGGTGTCAGATTCTGGAGAATCTAAATCCCTCTTGTAGTCTGCCTATGATGTACATAAACACAGCCTCACATACACTTCTAAAAATTTAAAGATGAGTGGAGCCACTGAAAGGGCTCAACAATTAACAGCATTGTCTCCTCTTCCAGAGAACCTGGGATCAACTATCAGCCACTATATGGTGGCCCATCTCCAGTTCCCCGGGATCAGACAGACAGACAGACAGACAGAGTTAAGGAACGCAGGCCTGCCTGGACTTTCTTTTTTTCTTATCATTTTTAAAAAATGATTATTTATTTATTTATTTATTTATTAGATATAAGTACATGGTAGCAGTCTTCTGACACTCCAGAAGACGGTGTCAGATTCTGGACAATCTAAATCCCTCTTATGGTCTGCATATGAGGTACATAAACACAGCCTCACATATACTTCTAAAAATTTAAAGATGGGTGGGGCCACTTTACTGCTCAAAAATTAACAGCATTGTCTCCTCTTCCAGAGAACCTGGGTTCAACTACCAGCAACTATATGGTGGCCCATCTCCAGTTCCAGGGGATCAGACAGACAGACAGACATACAGACAGATAGAGATAAGGATGGCAGGCCTGCCTGGTCTTTCTTTCTTTCTTATCCTTTTTAAGAAATGTTTATTTATTTATTAATGTATATTAGATATAAGTACACTGTAGCTGTCTTCAGACACTGAGGAAGAAGGTGTCAGATTCTGGAGAATCTAAATCCCTCTTATGGACTGCAAATGATGTACATAAGCACAGACTCACAATTACTTCCAAAAATTTAAAGATGTGTGGGGCCACTGAAAGGGCTCAACAATTAACAGCATTGTCTCCTCTTCCAGAGAACCTGGGATCAACTACCAGCAACTATATGGTGGCCCATCTCCAGTTCCAGGGGATCAGATAGACAGACAGACAGACAGAAGAGATAAGGATCGCAGGCCTGCCTGTTCTTTCTTTCTTTCTTTCTTATCCTTTTAAAATGTTTATTTATTTATTTATTTATTTATTTATTTATTTATTTATTAGATTTAAGTACACTGTAGCTGTCTTCAGAAACTCAGGAGGAGGGTTTCAGGTTCTGGAGTATCTAAATCCCTCTTATGGACTGCATATGATGTACATTAACACAGCCTCATATATACTTCTAAAAATTTAAAGATGGGTGGGGCCACTGAAAGGGCTCAACAATTAACAGCCTTGTCTCCTCTTCCAGAGAACCTGGGATCAACTACCAGCAACTATATAATGGCCCATCTCCAGTTCCAGGGGATCAGACAGACAGACAGACAGACAGAATAGAATGGCAGGCCTGTCTGGTTTTTCATTCTTTCTTATTCTTTTTAAAACATCTTTCTTTCTTTCTTTCTTTCTTTCTTTCTTTATTTATTTATTTATTTATTTATTTATTTATTTATTTTTTTATTTATTTATTAGATATAAGTACACTATAGATGTCTTCAGACACTCCAGAAGAGGGTATCAGTTTCTGGAGAATCTAAATCCCTCTTATGTTCTGCATACAATGTACATAAACACAGCCTCACATATACTTCTAAAAATTTAAAGATGGGTGGGGCCACTGAAAGGACTCAACAATTAACAGCATTGTCTCCTCTTCCAGAGAACCTGGGACAACTACCAGCAACTATATGGTGGCCCATCTCTAGTTCCAGGGGATCAGACAGACAGACTGACAGACAGAGATAAGGATGGCAGGCCTACCTGGTCTTTCTTTCCTTCTTATTCTTTTAAAAAATGTTTATTTATTTATTTATGTATGTATTTATTAGATATAAGTACACAGTAGCTGTCTTCAGACACTCCAGAAGAGTGTGTCAGATTACGGAGAATCTAAATCCCTCTTATGGTCTGCATATGATGTATATAAACACAGCCTCACATATACTTCTAAAAATTTAAAGATGGGTGGGGCCACTTAAAGGGCTCAACAAATACCAGCATTGTCTCCTCTTCCAGAGAACCTGGGATCAACTACCAGCAAAAATATGGTGGCCCATCTCCAGTTTCAGGGGATCAGATAGACAGATAGACAAACAGACAAGTAAGGCAAGCCTACTTGGTTTTTATTTCTTTCTTATCCTTTTTAAAACATGTTTATTTATTTATTTATGTATTTATTAGATATAAGTACACTCTAGCTGTCTTCAGACACTCCAGAAGAGGGCGTCAGATTCTGAAAAATCTAAATCCCTCTTATGGTCTGCATATGATGTACATAAACACAGCCTCACAAATTCTCTAAAAATTTAAAGATGGGTGTAGCCACTGAAAGGGCTCAAAAATTAAGAGCATTGTCTCCTCTTGCAGAGAAACTGGGATCAACTACCAGCAACTATATGGTGGCCCATCTCCAGTTCCAGGGTATCAGACAGACAGACAGATAGACAGAGATAAGGATGGTAGGCCTGCCTGGTCTTTCTTTCTTTCTTTCTTATCCATTTTTAAAAATGTTTATTTATTTATTTATTTATTTATTTATTTATTTATTTATTTATTTATTAGATATAAGTACACTGTAGTTGTCTTCAGTCACTCCAGAAGAGGGTGTCAGATTCTGGAGAATATAAATCCCTCTTATGGTCTGCATATGATGTACATAAACACAGCCTCACATATAGTTCTAAAAATTTAAAGATGGGTGGGGCCCCAGAAAGGGCTCAATAATTAACAGCATTGACTCCTCTTCCAGAGAACCTGGGATCAACAATGAGCAACTATATGGTGGCCCATCTTTCGTTCCAGTGGATCAGACAGACAGACAGACAGACAGAGATAAGGATGGCAGGCCTGCCTGGTCTTTCTTTTTTTCTTATCCTTTTTAAAAAATGTTTATTTATTTATGTATGTATATATTTATTTATTTATTTATGTATTTATTAGATATAAGTACAATGTAGCTGTCTTCAGACACTCCAGAAGAGGGTGTCAGATTCTGGAGAATCTAAATCCCTCGTATGGTCTGCATATGATGTACATAAACACAGCCTCACATATACTTCTAAAAATTTAAACATGGGTGGGGCTACTGAAAGGGCTCAACAACTAACAGCCTTGTCTCCTCTTCCAGAGTACCTGGGATCAACTACCAGCTACTATATGGTGGCCCATCTACAGTTCCTGGGAATCAGACAGACAGACAGACAGACAGAGATAAGGATGGAAGGCCTGCCTGGACTTTCTTTCTTTATTATCCTTATTTAAAAATATTTATTTGTTTATTTATGTATTTATTAGATATAAGTACACTGTAGCTGTCTTCAGACATTCCAGAAGAGGGTGTCAGATGCTGGAGAATCTAAATCCCTCTTATGGTCTGCATTTGATGTACATAAACATAGCCTCACATACACTTCTAAAAATTTAAAGATGGGTGGGGCCACTGAAAGGACTCAACAATTAACAGCATTGTCTCCTCTTCCAGAGAACCTGGGATCAACTACCAGCAACTATATGGTGTCCCATCTCCAGTTACAGGGGATCAGACAGACAGACAGACAGACAAAAGTGATAAGGATGGCAGGCCTGCATGGTCTTTCTTTCTTTCTTCTCCGTTTAAAAAATGTTTATTTATTTATTTATATTTATTTAATTATTTATTTTTAATGTATTTATTAGATATAAGTACACAATACTTGTCTTCAGACACTCCAGAAGAGGGTGTCAGATTCTGGAGAATCTAAATCCCTCTTATGGTCTGCATATGATGTACATAAACACAGCCTCTCATATACTTCTAAAAATTTAAATATGGGTGGGGCCACTAAAAGGGATCAACAATTAACAGCATTGTCTCCTCTTCCAGAGAACCTGGGATCAACAACCAACAATTATATGGTGGCCCATTTCCAGTTCCAGGGGATCAGACAGACACACAGACAGACAGACAGAGATAAGGATGGCAGGCCTGCCTGGTCTTTCTTTCTTTCTTATCATTTTAAAAAAGGTTTATTTATTTATTTATTTATTTATTTATTTATTTATTTATTTATGTATTTATTAGATATAAGTACACTGTAGCTATCTTCAGACACTCCAGAAGAGGCTGTTTGATTCTGTAGAATGTAAATCCCCCTTATGTTCTGCATATGATGTACATAAACACAGCCTCACATATTCTTCTAAAAATTAAAAGATGGTTGGGGCCACTGAAAAGAACCAACAATTAACAGCATTGTCTCCTCTTCCAGAGAACCTGGGATCAACTACCAGCAACTATATGGTGGCCCATCTCCAGTTTCAGGGGATCAGACAGACAAACAGACAGACAGACAGACAGAGATAAGGATGGCAGGCCTGCCTGGTCTTTCTTTCTTTCTTATCCTTTTAAAAAATGTTTATTTATTTATTTATTTATTTATGTATTTTTTTATATATAAGTACACTCTAGCTGTCTTCAGACACTCCAGAAGAGGGTGTCAGATTCTGAAGAATCTAAATCCCTCTTATGGTCTGCATATGATGTACATAAACACAGTCTCACATATACTTCTAAAAATTTAAAGATGGGTGGGGTCACTGAAAGGGCTCAACAATTAACAGCATTGTCTCCTCTTCCAGAGAACCTGGGATGAACTACCAGCAACTATATGGTGGCCCATCTCCAGTTCCAGGGGATCAGACAAACAGACAGACAGACAGATATAAGGATGGCAGACCTGCCTGGTCTTTCTTTCTTTATTATACTGTTGAAAAAATGTTTATTTATTTATTTATTTATTTATTTTTTATTTATTTATGTATTTATTAGGTATAAGACCACTGTAGCTGTCTTCAGACACTTCAGAAGATGTTGTCAGATTCTGGAGAATCTAAATCCCTCTCATGGTCTGCATATGATGTACATAAACACAGACTCACATATACTTCTAAAAATTTAAAGATGTGTGGGGCCACTGAAAGGACTCAACAATTAACAGCATTGTCTCCTCTTCCAGAGAAACTCGGATCAACTACCAGCAACTATATGGTGGCCCATTCCAGTTCCAGGGGATCAGACAGACAGACAGACAGACAGACAGAGATAAGGATGGCAGGCCTGCTGGACTTTCTTTTTTTCTTATCCTTTTTAAAAAATGTTTATTTATTTATTTATTTATTTATTTATTTATTTATTTATTAGATATAAGTACACTGTAGCTGTCCTCAGACACTCCAGAAGAGGGTGTCAGATTCTGGAGAATCTAAATCCCTCTTATGGTCTGCATATGATGTACATAAACACAGCCTCTCATATACTTCTAAAAATTTAAATATGGGTGGGGCCACTAAAAGGGATCAACAATTAACAGCATTGTCTCCTCTTCCAGAGAACCTGGGATCAACTACCAGCAACTATATGGTGGCCCATCTGCAGTTCCAGGGGATCAGACAGACAGACAGACAGACAGACAGAGATAAGGATGGCAGGCCTGCCTGGTCTTTCTTTCTTTCTTATCCTTTAAAAAATGTTTATTTATTTATGTATTTATTATATATAAGTACACTGTAGCTGTCTACAGACACTCCAGAAGAGTGTGTTAGATTCTAGAGAATCTAAATCCCTCTTATGGTCTGTGTATGATGTACATAAACACAGCCTCACATATACTGAGCTGAGGTGTCACAGGCCAACTGCTGGAATTTCTGAGTACCACCTAGAGAGAGAAAAGCTATGCTGTGGTTGTTTAATTTATGTATTTTATTATTTCTATTTGTTGTTTTGTTTTGTTTTATTTGTTTTTAGAGAAGGCCTCAGTCTGTAGCTCTGGCTGACCCAGGACTGCCTACCTGTGTTAATTAGGGTTTCACAGCTGAGAACAGACACCAAGAGCAAGGTAAGGTTTAGAAAACCCGACCTTCAGTGGTGGCTCAAGCTCTTAATGAGAGCACTCTGTAGGCAGAGGCAGTAAGTTTCTGAGTTCGAGGCCACCCTGGTGAAAGACAGGGTTAGGCAGGGCTAGGGTAGGCTAGGGTAGGCTAGGGTAGGCTAGGGTAGGCTAGGGTAGGCTAGGGTAGGCTAGGGTAGGCTAGGGTAGGCTAGGGTAGGCTAGGGTAGGCTAGGGTAGGCTAGGGTAGGCTAGGGTAGGCTAGGGTAGGCTAGGGTAGGCTAGGGTAGGCTAGGGTAGGCTAGGGTAGGCTAGGGTAGGCTAGGCCAGGGTGAGAAGGAAAGAAAGAAAGAAAGAAAGAGAGAAAGAAAGAAAGAGAGAAAGAAAGAGAGAAAGAAAGAACGAGAGAGAGAGAGAAAGAAAGAGAGAAAGAAAGAGAGAAAGAAAGAGAGAAAGAGAGAGAGAGAGAAAGAAAGAGAGAAAGAAAGAAAGAAAAAGGTTTTATAAAAAGTGTTAAAGTTTTTAAAAATTAAAAAAAAAATACCAGATCACCATCACACAGCATTGGCTGTCTTCAGGTGTATCCTTTCAGCCTCCAAAACAAAAAGCAATGGCTGGCTGTCTTCAGGTGTATCCTATTCTCCAGTCTTATTTCCAACCTAAGAGCTGGGCTGAGCTGCCTCATTATGTAATTGCAAACCTTCCTTGGTTTGTCTTTTCCATTTCTAAGACTAACAGGCCTTTTTCTATTTAGAGAATATGCTCATGACTGTACTTTAGATATAGTAAATATAACTGTTGCTTATAAAACTTGTTTTCTAGGAATTTTTAAAGGGCAATGGCAGAGTTTATTTTTTAAAAATATTTTGCATTTATTTATTTGTGTGAGTGATGAAGCTCAGGTCTTCAAACTCGTCAGGAGGTATGATTACCTCCCCTCTCTCTCAACCCCTCTCTCTCCTCTCTCAATGATTGTGTAAGAATGTTTTGCATGTGTATGCTGTGCCCACAGACTCCAGAACAGAGTATTAGATCCCCTGGAACTGGAGATGGGCCACCATATATAATACTGGTAATTGAGCCCAGGTTCTCTGGAAGAGGAGACAATGCTCTTAATTGTTGAGCCCTCTCTGTAGCCACATCTTTCTTTCTTTTTTTTTTTTTTGAGTATATGTGAGGCTGTGTTTATATACATCATATGCAGACAATAAGAATGATTTAGATTCTTCAGAATCTGACACCCTCTTCTGGACTGTCTGAAGATAGCTACAGCATACTTAAATATAATAAATAAATAAATCTTTAAAAAGAAAAGGAAAAGTAAAAAAGAAAGAACAGGCCTGCCATATGCATGTTCATAGAGGAAAATGGAAGAGACCCCAATCTAACCTCAGCAGGGTGCTTCCTTCTGGATGGTAGCTCACAGTTTCATCCCAGCAAGACAGGCAAATCACTGAGTTCAAGGACAGTAAGGTTCAGGACAGCCAAGGTTAGGAAGGAAAAGGGTCTATGTTGAGAATACAAACCTACAAAACAACAACTAGGAAAAAGAAGTGACAGTGTAACTTGGGGTAGGGTACCAACAAGAGAAAGCTTTCTGTTACCACTTACAAACACCAGTAGCCTTGCACCCTTCTGCCCAGGTCCCTGCCTTCCTTTCTAGGAATTCTAAGGATGCCAGGGTGTGGGGGAATCCAGATTAACTTTTTAATAACAAAGACTTGGTCTTTGATGTCTATAGGAAGCCCTTCTCAGTGCCTTTAACTACCACTGAACTTTCAGGGCTGTGACTCAACTGTAACAAGGAACAGAGCTAAGAACCTGCAGCCTTTGAAAACAACTATTTTTTTAAAGTGGGGGACACAAATCAGCAGTAGAACCCCTCAGGTTCAGCCATAATACTTGTTAGGGAAACAGCCTCAATGTCCGGAGCTGAAGTCTCATGGGTGAACTGCTTCAAACTCTGAGTATCATTGAAAGAAAGAAAAGATATCATGTGGTTTCTTAATTTATTTATTTTATTATTTCTATTTTTTTTGTTTTCTTTTGTTTTGTTTTAGAAAAGGCCTCAGTCTGTAGCTATGGCTGACCTAGGACAGACTACATGTGTTAATTAGGGTTTCACAGTTGAGAAACAGACCATACCTATGTAAGACTTAGAAAACCCAACAGTCAGTGGTGGCTTGAGCTCTTAATGAGAGCACTCTGGAGGCAGAAGCAGTCAGTTTCTGAGTTCGAGGCCAGCCTGGTTAAAGACAGGGATAGGCAGGGCTAGGCAAGGCAGGGCTGGGCTAGGCTAGGCAAGGCAAGGGGCTAGGCTAGGCTACGCAAGGGGCTAGGCAAGACAGACAGACAGAGAGAAAGACAGACAAGGATGGAGGCCTGCCTGGTTTTTCTTTCTTTCTTATCCCTTTTAAAAAATGTTTATTTATTTATTTATTTATTTATTTATTTATTTATTTATTTATTAGATATAAGTACACTGTAGCGGTCTTCAGACACTCCAGGAGAGGGTGTCAGATTCTGGAGAATGTAAATCCCTCTTACCATCTGCATATGATGTATATAAACACAGCCTCACATTTTCTTCTAAAAATTTAAAGATGGGTGTGGCTTGGAATAAGATGAGTAACCCTGAAAAAGTCAAAAAATGAAAAATCACACTGTAGGACTTGGAATATGGTGAGAAACCCTGAAAAAGTCGAAAAATGAGAAAATCATGCAGGAGTACCTGCAATATGGTGAGAAACACTGAAAAAGTCTTAAAATGAGAATATCACACTCTAGGATTTGGAATATGGTGAGAAACTCTGAAAATATCAAAAAATGAGAAAATCATGCAGTAGGACCCAGAATATGGTGAGAAACCCTGAAAAAAAGTCAAAAAAATAAGAAAATCACGCAGTAGGACCTGGAAGCTGGTGAGAAACCCTAAAAAAGTCGAAAAATGAGAAAATCATGCAGTAGTACCTGCAATATGGTGAGAAACACTGAAAAAGTCTTAAAATGAGAATATCACACTCTAGGATTTGGAATATGGTGAGAAACTCTGAAAATATCAAAAAATGAGAAAATCATGCAGTAGGACCCAGAATATGGTGAGAAACCCTGAAAAAAAGTCAAAAAAATAAGAAAATCACGCAGTAGGACCTGGAAGCTGGTGAGAAACCCTGAAAAAGTCGAAAAATGAGAAAATCATGCAGTAGTACCTGCAATATGGTGAGAAACACTGAAAAAGTCTTAAAATGAGAATATCACACTCTGGATTTGGAATATGGTGAGAAACTCTGAAAATGTCGAAAAATGAGAAAATCATGCAGTAGGACACAGAATATGGTGAGAAACCCTGAAAAAAAGTCAAAAAATAAGAAAATCATGCAGTAGGACCTGGAAGCTGGTGAGAAATCCTGAAAAAGTCGAAAAATGAGAAAATCAATCTGTAGGATCTGTAATATGTTGAGAAACCCTGAAAAATTCGAAAAATGTGAAAATCACACTGTAGGACTTGGAATATGGTGAGAAACCCTGAAAAAGTCAAAAAATGAGAAAATAACACTGTAGTACCTTGAATATGGTTAGAAAACACTGAAAAAGTCGAAAAATGAGAAAATCACGCAGTGGGACCTGGGATTTGGTGAGAAACACTGAAAAAGTCTTAAAATAGAAAATCACACTGTAGTACTTGGAATATTGTGAAAAATACTGAAAAAGTCTTAAAATGAGAAAATCACACCGTAGGACCTGGAATATGGTGAGAAACCCTGAAAAAGTCAAAAAATGAGAAAAATCACACTGTAGTACATGGAATATGGTGAGAAACTCTGAAAAAGTCGCAAATTATAAAATGACAGTGTAGGACCTGGAATATGTTGAGAAAACCTGAAATATTCGAAAAATGAGAAAATGACAATGTAGAACCTGGAATACCTTAAGAAACCCTGAAAAAGTTAAAAAATGAGAAAAGGACACTCTAGGACTGGAATATGGTGAGAAACCCTGAAACATCGAAAAATGAGAAAATCATGTAGTAGGACCCAGAATATGGTGAGAAATCCTGAAAAAAGTCGAAAAATGAGAAAATCACGCAGTAGGACCTGGAAGCTGGTGAGAAACCCTGAAAAAGTCGAAAAATGAGAAAATCAAACTGTAGGACCTGGAATATGTTGAGAAACCCTGAAAAATACGAAAAAGGCAAAAATCACACTCTAGGACTTGGAATATGATGAGAAACCGTGAAAAAGTCAAAAAATGAAAAAATCACACTTTAGTACCTGGAATATGGTGAGAAACACTAAAAAAGTATTAAAATGAGAAAATCACCCAGTAGGACCTCGAATGTGGTGAGAAACCCTGAAACAGTCGAAAAATAAGAAAATCAAACTTGTAGTACATGCAATATGGTGACAAACCCTGAAAAAGTCGAAAAATGAGAATATCACACTCTAGGACTTGGAATATGATGAGAAACCCTGAAAAAGTCAAAAAATGAGAAAATTACACTGTAGGACTTGGAATATGGTGAGAAACCCTGAAAAATTCGAAAAATGAGAAAATCATGCACTAGGACCCAGAATATGATGAGAAAAACAGAAAAAGTCTTAAAATGAGAAAATCACACTGTAGGACCTGGAATATGGTAAGAAACCCTGAAAATGTCGAAAAATGAGAAAATGACACTGTAGGAGCTGGAATATGGTGAGAAGTCATGAAAAAGTCAAAAAAAAAAAAAAAAAAAAAGAAATACACACTTGTAGGACTTGCAATATGGTGAGAGACCCTGAAAAAGTCTTAAAATGAGAAAATCACACTGTAGGACTTGGGATATGGTGAGAAACCCTGAAAAAGTCGAAAAATGAGAAAAATCACACTGAAGGAACTGGAATATGCTGAGAATCCCTGAAAAATTCGAAAAATGCGAAAATCACACTCTAGGACTTGGAATATGATGAGAAACCCAGAAAAAGTCAAAAAATGAGAAAATCACACTGTAGGACTTGGAATATGGTGAGAAACCCTGAAAAAGTCGAAAAATGAGAAAATCACACTGTAGTACCTGGAATATGGTGAGAAACCCTGAAAAAGTCAAAAAATTAGAAAATCAAATTGTAGGAACTGGAATATGCTGAGAATCCCTGAAAAATTTGAAAAATGCGAAAATCACACTCTAGGACTTGGAATACGATGAGAAACCCTGAAAAAGTCAAAAAATGAGAAAATCACACTGTAGTACCTGGAATATGGTGAGAAACACTGAAAAAGTCTAAAAATAAGATAAAACTGTAGTACCTGAAATATGGTGAGAAACCCTGAAAAAGTCGAAAAATGAGAAAATCACACTGTAGGACTTCGAATATGATGAGAAACCGTGAAAAATTAAAAAAATGAGAAAAATACACTGTAGGAGCTGGAATATGGAGAGAAACCCTGAAAAGGTTAAAAAATTAGAAAATCACAATTGTAGGACCTCCAATATGGTGAGAAACCCTGAAAAAGTCGAAAAATGAGAAAAACACACTGTAGGACCTGGAATATGGTGAGAAACACTGAAAAATTCAAAAAATGAGAAAATCACACAGTAGGACCTGAAATATGGTGAGAAACCGTGAAACAGTCGAAATATAAGAAAATCAAACTTGAAGTACCTGCAATATGGTGAGAAACCCTGAAAAAGTCGAAAAATGAAAAAATCACACTGTAGGATTTGGAATATGATGAGAAACCATGAAAAAGTCAAAAATGAGAAAAATATACTGTAGGAGTTGGAATGTGGTGAGAAAACCTGAAAAAGTCGAAGAATAAGAAAATCACACAAGTAGGACCTCCAATATGGTGAGAAACCCTGAAAAAGTCGAAAAATGAGAAAATTACAGACTAGGACATGGAATATGGTAAGAAACCCTTTAAAAGTCGGAAAAAGAGAAAATCACACTGTAGGATTTGGAATATGATGAGAAAACCTGAAAAAGTCAAAAAATGAGAAAATCACACTGTAGTACCTGGAATATTGTGAGAAAACACTGAAAAAGTCTAAAAATGAGATAATCACACAGTAGGACTTGGAATATGGTGAGAAAACCTGAAACAGTCGAAAAATAAGAAAATCAAACTTGTAGTACCTGCAATATGGTGAGAAAACCTGAAAAAGTCGAAAAATGAGAAAATCATACTGTAGCACCTGCAATAGGGTGAGAAATTCTGAAAAAGTCAAAAAATGAGAAAATCACACTGTAGGACCTGGAATATGGTAAGAAACCCTGAAAATGTCGAAAAATGAGAAAATTTCACTGTAGGACTTGGAATAAGATGAGAAACCCTGAAAAAGTTGAAAAATGAGAAAATCAGAATGTAGAAGATGGAAGATGGTGAGCAATCCTGAAAAAGTCAAAAAATGAGAAAATCACACTGTGGAACATGGAATATGGTGAGAAACTCTGAAAAAGGCGAAAAATTGGAAAAATCACACTCTAAGACTTGGAATATGATGAGAAACCCTGAAAAAGTCAAAAATGAGAAAATCAGACTGTAGTAGCTGGAATATGGTGAGAAACATGGAAAAAGTCTCAAAATGAGAAAATCACACAGTTGGACCTGCAATATGGTGAGAAACACTCAAACAGTCGAAAAATAAGAAAATCAAACTTGTAGTACCTGCAATATGGTGAGAAACCCTGAAAAATTCCAAAAATGAGAAAATCACACTGTAGGATTTAGAATATGATGAGAAACCGTGAAAAAGTCAAAAAATGAGAAAAATACACTGTAGAAGCTGGAATATGGTGAGTAAACCCTGAAAAAGTCGAAAAATAAGAAAATCACACTTGTAGAACCTCCAATATGGTGAGAAACCCTGAAAAAGTCAAAAAATGAGAAAATCACACTGTAGGACCTGGAATATGTTGAGAAACCCTGAAAAAGTCTTAAAATGAGATAATCACACTGTAGGACTTGGAATAAGATGAGAAACCCTAAAAAAGTCGAAAAATGAGAAAAATACACTGAAGGAGTTGGAATATGTTGAGAAACCCTGAAAAAGTCTTAAAATGAGAAAATCACACTATAGGACCTGGAATATGGTGAGAAACTCTGAAAAAGTCAAAAAAAGAGAAAATCACACTCTAGGACTTGGAATATGATGAGAAACCCTGAAAAAGTCAAAAAAAGAGAAAATCAGACTGTAGTACCTGGAATATGTTGAGAAACCCTGAAAAAGTCTAAAAATGAGAAAATCAAACAGTAGGACCTGGAATATGGTGAGAAACCCTGAACGATCAAAAAATAAGAAAATCAAACTTGTAGTACCTGCAATATGGTGAGAAACCCTGAAAAAGTCAAAAAATGAGAAAATCACAATATAGGACTTGGAATAAGATGAGAAACCGTGAAAAAGACAAAAAATGACAAAAACACACTGTAGGAGCTGGAATATGGTGAGAAACCCCGAAAAAGTCCAAAAATAAGAAATTCACACTTGTAGGACCTGCAATATGGTGAGAAACCCTGAAAAAGTCGAAAAATGAGAAAATCACACTGTAGGACTTGGAATAAGATGAGACACCCTGAAAAAGTCAAAAAATGAGAAAATTTCACTGTAGGACTTGACATAAGATGAGAAACCCTGAAAAAGTTGAAAAATGAGAAAATCACAATGTAGAACATGGAATATGGTGAGCAATCCTAAAAAAGGATTGTAGCTGTCTTCAGACACTCCAGAAGAGGGTGTCAGATTCTGGAGTATCTTAATCCCTCTTATGGTAAGCATATGATGTACATAAACACAGTCTCACATATACTTCTAAAAATTTAAAGATGGGCGGGGCCACTGAGAGGGCTCAACAATTAACAGCATTGTCTCTTCTTCCAGAGAATCTGGGATCAACTACCAGCAACTATATGGTGACCCATCTCCAGTTCCAGGGGATAAGATAGACAGACAGACAGACATACAGACAGACAGAGATAAGGATGGCAGGCCTGCCTGGTCTCTCTTTCTTTATTATAATTTTTTAAAAATGTTTATTTGTTTATTTATGAATTTATTAGATATAAGTACACTGTAGCTATCTTCAGACACTCCAGAAGAGGGTGTCAGATTCTGGAGAATCTAAATCCCTCTTATGGTCTGCATATTCGGTACATAAACACAGCCTCACATATAATTCTAAAAATTTAAAGATGGGTGGGGCCACTGAAAGGGCTCAACAATTAACAGCATTGTCTCCTCTTCCAGAGAACCTGGGATCAACTACCAGCAACTATATGGTGGCCCATCTCCAGTTCCAGGGGATCAGACAGACAGACAGACATACAGACAAGGATGGCAGGCCTTCCTGGTTTTTATTTCTTTCTTATCCGTTTAAAAATGTTTATTTATTTATTTATGAATTTATTAGGTATAAGTACACTGTAGCTGTCTTCAGACACTCAGGAAGAGGGTGTCAGTTTCTGGAGAATCTAAGTCCCTCTTATGATCTGCATATGATGTACATAAAAACAGCTTCACATTTACTTCTAAAAATTTAAAGATGGGTGGGGCCACTGAAAGGGCTCAACAATTAACAGCATTGTCTCCTCTTCCAGAGAACCTGGGATCAACTACCAGCAAATATATGGTGGCCCATCTCCAGATCCAGGGGATCAGAGAGACAGACAGACAGACCGACAAGGATGGCAGGCCTGCCTGGTTTTTCTTTCTTTCTTATCCTTTTTTAAAACATGTTTATTTATTTATTTATGTATTTATTAGATATAAGTACACTGTAGCTGTCTTCAGACACTCAGGAAGAGGGTGTCAGATTCTGGAGAATCTAAATACCTCTTATGATCTGCATATGATGTATATAAACACAGCCTCACATATACTTCTAAAAATTTAAAGATGGGTGGGGCCACTAAAAGGGATCAACAATTAACAGCATTGTCTCCTCTTCCAGAGAACCTGGGATCAACAACCAGCAATTATATGGTGGCCCATCTCCAGTTCCAGGGGATCAGACAGACAGAAAGACAGACAGAGATAAGGATGGAAGGCCTGCCTGGACTTTCTTTCTTTATTATCCTTATTTAAAAATATTTATTTGTTTATTTATGTATTTATTAGATATAAGTACACTGTAGCTGTCTTCAGACATTCCAGAAGAGGGTGTCAGATGCTGGAGAATCTAAATCCCTCTTATGGTCTGCATTTGATGTACATAAACATAGCCTCACATATACTTCTAAAAATTTAAAGATGGGTGGGGCCACTGAAAGGACTCAACAATTAACAGCATTGTCTCCTCTTCCAGAGAACCTGGGATCAACTACCAGCAACTATATGGTGGCCCATCTCCAGTTACAGGGGATCAGACAGACAGACAGACAGACAAAAGTGATAAGGATGGCAGGCCTGCATGGTCTTTCTTTCTTTCTTATCCGTTTAAAAAAATGTTTATTTATTTATTTATATTTATTTAATTATTTATTTTTAATGTATTTATTAGATATAAGTACACAATACTTGTCTTCAGACACTCCAGAAGAGGGTGTCAGATTCTGGAGAATCTAAATCCCTCTTATGGTCTGCATATGATGTACATAAACACAGCCTCTCATATACTTCTAAAAATTTAAATATGGGTGGGGCCACTAAAAGGGATCAACAATTAACAGCATTGTCTCCTCTTCCAGAGAACCTGGGATCAACAACCAGCAATTATATGGTGGCCCATTTCCAGTTCCAGGGGATCAGACAGACACACAGACAGACAGACAGAGATAAGGATGGCAGGCCTGCCTGGTCTTTCTTTCTTTCTTATCATTTTAAAAAAGGTTTATTTATTTATTTATTTATTTATTTATTTATTTATTTATTTATGTATTTATTAGATATAAGTACACTGTAGCTATCTTCAGACACTCCAGAAGAGGCTGTTTGATTCTGTAGAATGTAAATCCCCCTTATGTTCTGCATATGATGTACATAAACACAGCCTCACATATTCTTCTAAAAATTAAAAGATGGTTGGGGCCACTGAAAAGAACCAACAATTAACAGCATTGTCTCCTCTTCCAGAGAACCTGGGATAGACTACCAGCAACTATATGGTGGCCCATCTCCAGTTTCAGGGGATCAGACAGACAAACAGACAGACAGACAGACAGAGATAAGGATGGCAGGCCTGCCTGGTCTTTCTTTCTTTCTTATCCTTTTAAAAAAATGTTTATTTATTTATTTATTTATTTATTTATTTATTTATTTATTTATTTATGTATTTTTTATATATAAGTACACTGTAGCTGTCTTCAGACACTCCAGAAGAGGGTGTCAGATTCTGAAGAATCTAAATCCCTCTTATGGTCTGCATATGATGTACATAAACACAGTCTCACATATACTTCTAAAAATTTAAAGATGGGTAGGACCACTGAAAGGGCTCAACAATTAACAGCATTGTCTCCTCTTCCAGAGAACCTGGGATGAACTACCAGCAACTATATGGTGGCCCATCTCCAGTTCCAGGGGATCAGACAGACAGACAGACAGACAGATATAAGGATGGCAGGCCTGCCTGGTCTTTCTTTCTTTATTATACTGTTGAAAAAATGTTTATTTATTTATTTATTTATTTATTTATTTATTATTTATTTATGTATTTATTAGATATAAGACCACTGTAGCTGTCTTCAGACACTTCAGAAGATGTTGTCAGATTCTGGAGAATCTAAATCCCTCTCATGGTCTGCATATGATGTACATAAACACAGACTCACATATACTTCTAAAAATTTAAGATGTGTGGGGCCACTGAAAGGACTCAACAATTAACAGCATTGTCTCCTCTTCCAGAGAAACTCGGATCAACTACCAGCAACTATATGGTGGCCCATTCCAGTTCCAGGGGATCAGACAGACAGACAGACAGACAGACAGAGATAAGGATGGCAGGCCTGCTGGACTTTCTTTTTTTCTTATCCTTTTTAAAAAATGTTTATTTATTTATTTATTTATTTATTTATTTATTTATTTATTTATTTATTTATTTATTAGATATAAGTACACTGTAGCTGTCCTCAGACACTCCAGAAGAGGGTGTCAGATTCTGGAGAATCTAAATCCCTCTTATGGTCTGCATATGATGTACATAAACACAGCCTCTCATATACTTCTAAAAATTTAAATATGGGTGGGGCCACTAAAAGGGATCAACAATTAACAGCATTGTCTCCTCTTCCAGAGAACCTGGGATCAACTACCAGCAACTATATGGTGGCCCATCTGCAGTTCCAGGGGATCAGACAGACAGACAGACAGACAGACAGAGATAAGGATGGCAGGCCTGCCTGGTCTTTCTTTCTTTCTTATCCTTTAAAAAATGTTTATTTATTTATGTATTTATTATATATAAGTACACTGTAGCTGTCTACAGACACTCCAGAAGAGTGTGTTAGATTCTAGAGAATCTAAATCCCTCTTATGGTCTGTGTATGATGTACATAAACACAGCCTCACATATACTGAGCTGAGGTGTCACAGGCCAACTGCTGGAATTTCTGAGTACCACCTAGAGAGAGAAAAGCTATGCTGTGGTTGTTTAATTTATGTATTTTATTATTTCTATTTGTTGTTTTGTTTTGTTTTATTTGTTTTTAGAGAAGGCCTCAGTCTGTAGCTCTGGCTGACCCAGGACTGCCTACCTGTGTTAATTAGGGTTTCACAGCTGAGAACAGACACCAAGAGCAAGGTAAGGTTTAGAAAACCCGACCTTCAGTGGTGGCTCAAGCTCTTAATGAGAGCACTCTGTAGGCAGAGGCAGTAAGTTTCTGAGTTCGAGGCCACCCTGGTGAAAGACAGGGTTAGGCAGGGCTAGGGTAGGCTAGGGTAGGCTAGGGTAGGCTAGGGTAGGCTAGGGTAGGCTAGGGTAGGCTAGGGTAGGCTAGGGTAGGCTAGGGTAGGCTAGGGTAGGCTAGGGTAGGCTAGGGTAGGCTAGGGTAGGCTAGGGTAGGCTAGGGTAGGCTAGGGTAGGCTAGGGTAGGCTAGGGTAGGCTAGGGTAGGCTAGGGTAGGCTAGGGTAGGCTAGGGTAGGCTAGGGTAGGCTAGGGTAGGCTAGGCCAGGGTGAGAAGAAAGAAAGAAAGAAAGAAAGAAAGAAAGAATGAAAGAAAGAAAGAAAGAAAGAGTTTTATAAAAAGTGTTAAAGTTTTTAAAAATTAAAAAAAAAATACCAGATCACCATCACACAGCATTGGCTGTCTTCAGGTGTATCCTTTCAGCCTCCAAAACAAAAAGCAATGGCTGGCTGTCTTCAGGTGTATACTATACTCCAGTCTTATTTCCAACCTAAGAGCTGGGCTGAGCTGCCTCATTATGTAATTGCAAACCTTCCTTGGTTTGTCTTTTCCATTTCTAAGACTAACAGGCCTTTTTCTATTTAGAGAATATGCTCATGACTGTACTTTAGATATAGTAAATATAACTGTTGCTTATAAAACTTGTTTTCTAGGAATTTTAAAAGGGCAATGGCAGAGTTTATTTTTTAAAAATATTTTGCATTTATTTATTTGTGTGAGTGATGAAGCTCAGGTCTTCAAACTCGTCAGGAGGTATGATTACCTCCCCTCTCTCTCAACCCCTCTCTCTCCTCTCTCAATGATTGTGTAAGAATGTTTTGCATGTGTATGCTGTGCCCACAGACTCCAGAACAGAGTATTAGATCCCCTGGAACTGGAGATGGGCCACCATATATAATACTGGTAATTGAGCCCAGGTTCTCTGGAAGAGGAGACAATGCTCTTAATTGTTGAGCCCTCTCTGTAGCCACATCTTTCTTTCTTTTTTTTTTTTTGAGTATATGTGAGGCTGTGTTTATATACATCATATGCAGACAATAAGAATGATTTAGATTCTTCAGAATCTGACACCCTCTTCTGGACTGTCTGAAGATAGCTACAGCATACTTAAATATAATAAATAAATAAATCTTTAAAAAGAAAAGGAAAAGTAAAAAAGAAAGAACAGGCCTGCCATATGCATGTTCATAGAGGAAAATGGAAGAGACCCCAATCTAACCTCAGCAGGGTGCTTCCTTCTGGATGGTAGCTCACAGTTTCATCCCAGCAAGACAGGCAAATCACTGAGTTCAAGGACAGTAAGGTTCAGGACAGCCAAGGTTAGGAAGGAAAAGGGTCTATGTTGAGAATACAAACCTACAAAACAACAACTAGGAAAAAGAAGTGACAGTGTAACTTGGGGTAGGGTACCAACAAGAGAAAGCTTTCTGTTACCACTTACAAACACCAGTAGCCTTGCACCCTTCTGCCCAGGTCCCTGCCTTCCTTTCTAGGAATTCTAAGGATGCCAGGGTGTGGGGGAATCCAGATTAACTTTTTAATAACAAAGACTTGGTCTTTGATGTCTATAGGAAGCCCTTCTCAGTGCCTTTAACTACCACTGAACTTTCAGGGCTGTGACTCAACTGTAACAAGGAACAGAGCTAAGAACCTGCAGCCTTTGAAAACAACTATTTTTTTAAAGTGGGGGAAACAAATCAGCAGTAGAACCCCTCAGGTTCAGCCATAATACTTGTTAGGGAAACAGCCTCAATGTCCGGAGCTGAGGTCTCATGGGTGAACTGCTTCAAACTCTGAGTATCATTGAAAGAAAGAAAAGATATCATGTGGTTTCTTAATTTATTTATTTTATTATTTCTATTTTTTTGTTTTCTTTTGTTTTGTTTTAGAAAAGGCCTCAGTCTGTAGCTATGGCTGACCTAGGACAGACTACATGTGTTAATTAGGGTTTCACAGTTGAGAAACAGACCATACCTATGTAAGACTTAGAAAACCCAACAGTCAGTGGTGGCTCGAGCTCTTAATGAGAGTACTCTGGAGGCAGAGGCAGTCAGTTTCTGAGTTCGAGGCCAGCCTGGTTAAAGACAGGGATAGGCAGGGCTAGGCAAGGCAGGGCTGGGCTAGGCTAGGCTAGGCAAGGGGCTGGGCTAGGCAAGGCAAGGGGCTAGGCTAGGCAACGCAAGGGGCTAGGCAAACAGACAGACAGAGAGAAAGAGAGACAAGGATGGAAGCCTGCCTGGTTTTTCTTTCTTTCTTATCCCTTTTAAAAAATGTATATTTATTTATTTATTTATTTATTTATTTATTTATTTATTTATGTATTTATTAGATATAAGTACACTGTAGCTGTCTTCAGACACTCCAGAAGAGGGTTTCAGATTCTGGAGAATCTATATCCCTCTTATGGTCTGCATATGATGTACATAAACACAGCCTCACATATACTTCTAAAAATTTAAAGATGGGGAGGACCACTGAAAGGGCTCA
>NW_028227393.1:0-40000 GCF_978045245.1 Mus caroli | reverse complement strand
AAAAAAATTATTTTTTATATATGTATTTATTAGATATAAGTACACTGTAGCTGTCTTTAGACACTGCAGAAGAGGGTGTCAGATTCTGGAGATTCTAAATCCCTCTTAGGGTCTGCATATGATGTACATAAACACAGACTCACATTTTCTTCTAAAAATTTAAAGATGGGTGGGGCCACTGAAAGGGCTCAACAATTAACAGCATTGTCTCCTCTTCCAGAGAACCTGGGATAAACTACCAGCAACACTATGGTGGCCCATCTCCAGTTCCAGGGTATCAGACAGACAGACAGACAGACAGAGATAAGGGTGGCAGGCCTGCCTGGTCTTTCTTTTTTCTTATCCTTTTTAAATAATGTTTTTTTAATTATTTATTTATGTATTTATTAGATATAAGTACACAGTAGCTGTCTTCAGACACTCCAGAAGAGGGTGTCAGATTCTGGAGAATCTAAATCCCTCTTATGGTCTGCATATGATGTACATAAACACAGCCTCACATATACTTCTAAAAATTTAAAGATGGGTAGGACCACTGAAAGGGCTCAACAATTAACATCATTGTCTCCTCTTCCAGAGAACCTGGGATCAACTACCAGCAACTATATGGTGTCCCATCTGCATCTCCAGGGTATCAGACAGACAGACAGACAGAAAGAGATAAGGATGGAGGCCTGCCTGGTCTTTCTTTCTTACTTATACTTTTTAGAAAATGTTTATTTATTTATTTATGTATTTATTAGATATAAGTACACTGTAGCTGTCTTCAAACACTCTAGAAGAGGGTCTCATCTTCTGGAGAAACTAAATCCCTCTTATGGTCTGCATATGATGTACATAAACACAGCCTCGCATATACTTCTAAAAATTTAAAGATGGGTGGGCCCACTGAAAAAGCTAAACAATTAACAGCATTGTCTCTTCTTCCAGAGAACGTGGGATCAACTACCAGCAACTATATGGTGGCCCATCTCAAGTTCCAGGGGATAAGACAGACAGACAGACAGACAGAGATAAGGATGGCAGGCCTGCCTGATTTTTCTTTCTTTCTTATCCTTTTTAAAAAATGTTTATTTATTTGTTTATTTATTTATTTATTTGTTTATTTATTTATGTATTTATTAGATATAAGTACACTGTAGCTGTCTTCAGACTCTCCAGAAGAGGGTGTCAGATTCTGGAGAATCTATATCTCTCTTATGGTTGCATATGATGTACATGAACACAGCCTCACATATACTTCTAAAAATTTAAAGATGTGTGGGGCCACTGAAAGGGCTCAACAATTAACAGCATTGTCTCCTCTTCCAGAGAACCTGAAATCAACTACCAGCAACTATATGGTGGCCCATCTCCAGTTCCAGGGGAACAGACAGACAGACAGACAGACAGAGATAAGGATGGCAGGCCTGCCTGGTCTTTCTTTCTTTCTTATCGTTTTAAAAAAATGTTTATTTAATTATTTATGTATTTATTAGATATAAGTACACTGTAGCTGTCTTCAGACACGCCAGAAGAGGGTGTCAGATTCTGGAATATCTAAATCCCTCTTATGGTATGTATATGATGTACATAAACACAGACTCACATATACTTCTAAAAATTTCAAGATGTGTGGGGCCACTGAAAGCGCTCAACAATTAACAGCATTGTCTCCTCTTCCAGAGAACCTGGGATCAACTACCAGCAACTATATGGTGGCCCATCTCCAGTTCCAGGGGATTAGACAGACAGACAGACAGAGATAAGGATGGCAGGCCTGCTGGTCTTTCTTTTTTTCTTATCCTTTTTAAAAAATGTTTATTTATTTATTTATTTATTTATTTATTTATTTATTTATTTATGAATTTATTAGATATATGTACACTGTATCCGTCATAGACACTCCAAAAGACGGTGTCAGATTCTGGAGAATCTAAATCCCTCTTACGGTCTGAATATGATGTACATAAACACAGCATCACATTTACTTCTAGAAATTTAAAGATGAGTGGGGCCACTGAAAGGGCTGAACAATTAACAGAATTGTCTCCTCTTCAGAGAACCTGGGATCAACTACCAGCAACTATATGGTGGCCCATCTCCAGTTCCAGGAGATCAGACAGACAGACAGACAGAGAGACAGACAGACAGACATAGATAAGGATGACCGTCCAGCCTGGTCTTTCTTTCTATTTTATTCTTTTTAAAAAATGTTTGTTTGTTTGTTTATTTATTTATTTATTTATGTATTTATTAGATATAAGTACACTTTAGCTATCTTCAGACACTCCAGAAGAGGGTGTCAGATTCTGGAGAATCTATATCCCTCTTATGGTCTGCATATGATGTACATAAACACAGCCTCACATATACTTCTAAAAATTTAAAGATGTGTGGGGCCACTGAAAGGTCTCAACAATTAACAGCATTGTCTACTCATCAGAGATCCTGGGATCAACTACCAGAAACTTTATGGTGGCCCATCTCCAGTTCCATGTTATCAGACAGACAGACAGAGAGACAAGGATAAGGATGGCAGGCCTGCCTGGTCTTTCTTTCTTTTTTATCCTTTTTAAAAAATGTTTATTTATTTATTTATGTATTTATTAGATATAAGTACAATGTAGCTGTCTTCAAACAATCCAGAAGAGGGTGTCAGATTCTGGAGAATCTAAATCCCTCTTATGGTCTGCATATGATGTACATAAACACAGCACAACTTTACTTCTAAAAATTCAAAGATGGGTTGGGCCACTGAAATGGCTCAACAATTAACAGCATTGTCTCCTCTTCCAGAGAGCCTGGGATCAACTACCAGTAACTATATGGTGGCCCATCTCCAGTACCAGGGTATCAAACAGACAGACAGACAGACAGAGATAAGGATGGGAGGCCTGCCTGGTCTTTCTTTCTTTCTTATCCTTTTTAAAAATATTATTTTTTATATATGTATTTATTAGATATAAGTACACTGTAGCTGTCTTTAGACACTGCAGAAGAGGGTGTCAGATTCTGGAGAATCTAAATCCCTCTTAGGGTCTGCATATGATGTACATAAACACAGACTCACATTTTCTTCTAAAAATTTAAAGATGGGTGGGGCCACTGAAAGGGCTCAACAATTAACAGCATTGTCTCCTCTTCCAGAGAACCTGGGATAAACTACCAGCAACACTATGGTGGCCCATCTCCAGTTCCAGGGTATCAGACAGACAGACAGACAGACAGAGATAAGGGTGGCAGGCCTGCCTGGTCTTTCTTTTTTCTTATCCTTTTTAAATAATGTTTTTTTAATTATTTATTTATGTATTTATTAGATATAAGTACACAGTAGCTGTCTTCAGACACTCCAGAAGAGGGTGTCAGATTCTGGAGAATCTAAATCCCTCTTATGGTCTGCATATGATGTACATAAACACAGCCTCACATATACTTCTAAAAATTTAAAGATGGGTAGGACCACTGAAAGGGCTCAACAATTAACATCATTGTCTCCTCTTCCAGAGAACCTGGGATCAACTACCAGCAACTATATGGTGGCCCATCTGCATCTCCAGGGTATCAGACAGACAAACAGACAGAAAGAGATAAGGATGGAGGCCTGCCTGGTCTTTCTTTCTTACTTATACTTTTTAGAAAATGTTTATTTATTTATTTATGTATTTATTAGATATAAGTACACTGTAGCTGTCTTCAAACACTCTAGAAGAGGGTCTCATCTTCTGGAGAATCTAAATCCCTCTTAAGGTCTGCATATGATGTACATAAACACAGCCTCACATATACTTCTAAAAATTTAAAGATGTGTGGGGCCACTGAAAGGTCTCAACAATTAACAGCATTGTCTACTCATCAGAGATCCTGGGATCAACTACCAGCAACTTTATGGTGGCCCATCTCCAGTTCCATGTTATCAGACAGACAGACAGAGAGACAAGGATAAGGATGGCAGGCCTGCCTGGTCTTTCTTTCTTTTTTATCCTTTTTAAAAAATGTTTATTTATTTATGTATTTATTAGATATAAGTACAATGTAGCTGTCTTTAAACAATCCAGAAGAGGGTGTCAGATTCTGGAGAATCTAAATCCCTCTTATTTTCTGCATATGATGTACATAAACACAGCACAACTTTACTTCTAAAAATTCAAAGATGGGTTGGGCCACTGAAATGGCTCAACAATTAACAGCATTGTCTCCTCTTCCAGAGAGCCTGGGATCAACTACCAGTAACTATATGGTGGCCCATCTCCAGTACCAGGGTATCAAACAGACAGACAGACAGACAGAGATAAGGATGGCAGGCCTGCCTGGTCTTTCTTTCTTTCTTATCCTTTTTTAAAAAAATTATTTTTTATATATGTATTTATTAGATATAAGTACACTGTAGCTGTCTTTAGACACTGCAGAAGAGGGTGTCAGATTCTGGAGATTCTAAATCCCTCTTAGGGTCTGCATATGATGTACATAAACACAGACTCACATTTTCTTCTAAAAATTTAAAGATGGGTGGGGCCACTGAAAGGGCTCAACAATTAACAGCATTGTCTCCTCTTCCAGAGAACCTGGGATAAACTACCAGCAACACTATGGTGGCCCATCTCCAGTTCCAGGGTATCAGACAGACAGACAGACAGACAGAGATAAGGGTGGCAGGCCTGCCTGGTCTTTCTTTTTTCTTATCCTTTTTAAATAATGTTTTTTTAATTATTTATTTATGTATTTATTAGATATAAGTACACAGTAGCTGTCTTCAGACACTCCAGAAGAGGGTGTCAGATTCTGGAGAATCTAAATCCCTCTTATGGTCTGCATATGATGTACATAAACACAGCCTCACATATACTTCTAAAAATTTAAAGATGGGTAGGACCACTGAAAGGGCTCAACAATTAACATCATTGTCTCCTCTTCCAGAGAACCTGGGATCAACTACCAGCAACTATATGGTGTCCCATCTGCATCTCCAGGGTATCAGACAGACAGACAGACAGAAAGAGATAAGGATGGAGGCCTGCCTGGTCTTTCTTTCTTACTTATACTTTTTAGAAAATGTTTATTTATTTATTTATGTATTTATTAGATATAAGTACACTGTAGCTGTCTTCAAACACTCTAGAAGAGGGTCTCATCTTCTGGAGAAACTAAATCCCTCTTATGGTCTGCATATGATGTACATAAACACAGCCTCGCATATACTTCTAAAAATTTAAAGATGGGTGGGCCCACTGAAAAAGCTAAACAATTAACAGCATTGTCTCTTCTTCCAGAGAACGTGGGATCAACTACCAGCAACTATATGGTGGCCCATCTCAAGTTCCAGGGGATAAGACAGACAGACAGACAGACAGAGATAAGGATGGCAGGCCTGCCTGATTTTTCTTTCTTTCTTATCCTTTTTAAAAAATGTTTATTTATTTGTTTATTTATTTATTTATTTGTTTATTTATTTATGTATTTATTAGATATAAGTACACTGTAGCTGTCTTCAGACTCTCCAGAAGAGGGTGTCAGATTCTGGAGAATCTATATCTCTCTTATGGTTGCATATGATGTACATGAACACAGCCTCACATATACTTCTAAAAATTTAAAGATGTGTGGGGCCACTGAAAGGGCTCAACAATTAACAGCATTGTCTCCTCTTCCAGAGAACCTGAAATCAACTACCAGCAACTATATGGTGGCCCATCTCCAGTTCCAGGGGAACAGACAGACAGACAGACAGACAGAGATAAGGATGGCAGGCCTGCCTGGTCTTTCTTTCTTTCTTATCGTTTTAAAAAAATGTTTATTTAATTATTTATGTATTTATTAGATATAAGTACACTGTAGCTGTCTTCAGACACGCCAGAAGAGGGTGTCAGATTCTGGAATATCTAAATCCCTCTTATGGTATGTATATGATGTACATAAACACAGACTCACATATACTTCTAAAAATTTCAAGATGTGTGGGGCCACTGAAAGCGCTCAACAATTAACAGCATTGTCTCCTCTTCCAGAGAACCTGGGATCAACTACCAGCAACTATATGGTGGCCCATCTCCAGTTCCAGGGGATTAGACAGACAGACAGACAGAGATAAGGATGGCAGGCCTGCTGGTCTTTCTTTTTTTCTTATCCTTTTTAAAAAATGTTTATTTATTTATTTATTTATTTATTTATTTATTTATTTATTTATGAATTTATTAGATATATGTACACTGTATCCGTCATAGACACTCCAAAAGACGGTGTCAGATTCTGGAGAATCTAAATCCCTCTTACGGTCTGAATATGATGTACATAAACACAGCATCACATTTACTTCTAGAAATTTAAAGATGAGTGGGGCCACTGAAAGGGCTGAACAATTAACAGAATTGTCTCCTCTTCAGAGAACCTGGGATCAACTACCAGCAACTATATGGTGGCCCATCTCCAGTTCCAGGAGATCAGACAGACAGACAGACAGAGAGACAGACAGACAGACATAGATAAGGATGACCGTCCAGCCTGGTCTTTCTTTCTATTTTATTCTTTTTAAAAAATGTTTGTTTGTTTGTTTATTTATTTATTTATTTATGTATTTATTAGATATAAGTACACTTTAGCTATCTTCAGACACTCCAGAAGAGGGTGTCAGATTCTGGAGAATCTATATCCCTCTTATGGTCTGCATATGATGTACATAAACACAGCCTCACATATACTTCTAAAAATTTAAAGATGTGTGGGGCCACTGAAAGGTCTCAACAATTAACAGCATTGTCTACTCATCAGAGATCCTGGGATCAACTACCAGAAACTTTATGGTGGCCCATCTCCAGTTCCATGTTATCAGACAGACAGACAGAGAGACAAGGATAAGGATGGCAGGCCTGCCTGGTCTTTCTTTCTTTTTTATCCTTTTTAAAAAATGTTTATTTATTTATTTATGTATTTATTAGATATAAGTACAATGTAGCTGTCTTCAAACAATCCAGAAGAGGGTGTCAGATTCTGGAGAATCTAAATCCCTCTTATGGTCTGCATATGATGTACATAAACACAGCACAACTTTACTTCTAAAAATTCAAAGATGGGTTGGGCCACTGAAATGGCTCAACAATTAACAGCATTGTCTCCTCTTCCAGAGAGCCTGGGATCAACTACCAGTAACTATATGGTGGCCCATCTCCAGTACCAGGGTATCAAACAGACAGACAGACAGACAGAGATAAGGATGGGAGGCCTGCCTGGTCTTTCTTTCTTTCTTATCCTTTTTAAAAATATTATTTTTTATATATGTATTTATTAGATATAAGTACACTGTAGCTGTCTTTAGACACTGCAGAAGAGGGTGTCAGATTCTGGAGAATCTAAATCCCTCTTAGGGTCTGCATATGATGTACATAAACACAGACTCACATTTTCTTCTAAAAATTTAAAGATGGGTGGGGCCACTGAAAGGGCTCAACAATTAACAGCATTGTCTCCTCTTCCAGAGAACCTGGGATAAACTACCAGCAACACTATGGTGGCCCATCTCCAGTTCCAGGGTATCAGACAGACAGACAGACAGACAGAGATAAGGGTGGCAGGCCTGCCTGGTCTTTCTTTTTTCTTATCCTTTTTAAATAATGTTTTTTTAATTATTTATTTATGTATTTATTAGATATAAGTACACAGTAGCTGTCTTCAGACACTCCAGAAGAGGGTGTCAGATTCTGGAGAATCTAAATCCCTCTTATGGTCTGCATATGATGTACATAAACACAGCCTCACATATACTTCTAAAAATTTAAAGATGGGTAGGACCACTGAAAGGGCTCAACAATTAACATCATTGTCTCCTCTTCCAGAGAACCTGGGATCAACTACCAGCAACTATATGGTGTCCCATCTGCATCTCCAGGGTATCAGACAGACAGACAGACAGAAAGAGATAAGGATGGAGGCCTGCCTGGTCTTTCGTTCTTACTTATACTTTTTAGAAAATGTTTATTTATTTATTTATGTATTTATTAGATATAAGTACACTGTAGCTGTCTTCAAACACTCTAGAAGAGGGTCTCATCTTCTGGAGAATCTAAATCCCTCTTATGGTCTGCATATGATGTACATAAACACAGCCTCGCATTTACTTCTAAAAATTTAAAGATGGGTGGGCCCACTGAAAAAGCTAAACAATTAACCGCCTTGTCTCTTCTTCCAGAGAACGTGGGATCAACTACCAGCAACTATATGGTGGCCCATCTCAAGTTCCAGGGGATAAGACAGACAGACAGACAGACAGAGATAAGGATGGCAGGCCTGCCTGATTTTTCTTTCTTTCTTATCCTTTTTAAAAAAATTTTTATTTATTTGTTTATTTATTTATTTATTTGTTTATTTATTTATGTATTTATTAGATATAAGTACACTGTAGCTGTCTTCAGACTCTCCAGAAGAGGGTGTCAGATTCTGGAGAATCTATATACCTCTTATGGTTGCATATTATGTACATGAACACAGCCTCACATATACTTCTAAAAATTTAAAGATGTGTGGGGCCACTGAAAGGGCTCAACAATTAACAGCATTGTCTCCTCTTCCAGAGAACCTGAAATCAACTACCAGCAACTATATGGTGGCCCATCTCCAGTTCCAGGGGATCAGACAGACAGACAGACAGAGATAAGGATGGCAGGCCTGCCTGGTCTTTCTTTCTTTCTTATCGTTTTAAAAAATGTTTATTTAATTATTTATGTATTTATTAGATATAAGTACACTGTAGCTGTCTTCAGACACGCCAGAAGAGGGTGTCAGATTCTGGAATATCTAAATCCCTCTTATGGTATGTATATGATGTACATAAACACAGCCTCACATATACTTCTAAAAATTTAAAGATGGGTTGGGCTACTGAAAGGGCTCAACAATTAACAGCACTGACTCCTCTTCCAGAGAACCTGGGATCAACTACCAGCAACTATATGGTGGCCGATCTCGAGTCCAAGGGGATCAGACAGACTGTAGACAGACAGACAGACAGACAGAGATAAGGATTTCAGGCCTGCCTGGTCTTTCTTTCTTTCTTATCCTGTTTAAAAAATGTTTATTTATTTATTTATTTATTTATTTATTTATTTATTTATTTATTTATTTATTTGATATAAGTACACTGTAGCTGCCTTCAGACACTCCAGAAGAGGGTTTCAGATTCTGGAGAATCTAAATCACATTTATGGTCTGCATATGATGTACATAAACACAGCCTCACATATACTTCTAAATATTTAAAGATGGGTGGCGCCACTGAAAGGGCTCAACAATTAACATCATTGGCTCCTCTTCCAGAGAACCTGGGATAAACTACCAGCAACACTATGGTGGCCCATCTCCAGTTCCAGGGAATCAGACAGACTGACAGACAGAGATAAGGGTGGCAGGCCTGCCTGGTCTTTCTTACTTTCTTATCCTTTTTAAAAATGTTTATTTATTTATTTATTTATTTATTTATTTATTTATTTATTTATTTATTTATTCATTCATTCATTTACTTATTTATGTATTTATTAGATATAAGTAAACTGTAGCTGTCTTCAGACACTCAGGAAGAGGGTGTCAGATTCTGGAGAATCTAAATCCCTCTTATGGTCTGCATATGATGTACATAAAAACAGCCTCACATATACTTCTAAAAATTTAAAGATGGGTTGGCCACAGAAAGGGCTCAACAATTAACAGCATTGTCTCCTCTTCCAGAGAACCTTAGATAAACTACCAGCAACTATATGGTGGCCCATCTCCAGTTCCAGTGTATCACACAGACAGACAGAGAGACACACATAAATATGGAGGACTGCCTGGTCTTTCTTTCTTTCTTATACTTTTTAAAAAATGTTTATTTATTTATTTATGTGTTTATTAGATATAAGTACACATTAGCTGTCTTCAGACACTCCAGAAGAGGGTGTCAGATTCTGGAAAATCTAAATCCCTCTTATGGTCTGCATATCATGTACATAAACACAGCCTCACATACACTTCTAAAAATTTAAAGATGGGTGGGGCCACTGAAAGGGCTCAACAATTAACAGCATTGTCTCCTCTTCCAGAGAACCTGGGATCAACTACCAGCAACTATATGGTGGCCCATCTCGAGTCCAAGGGGATCAGACAGACTGTAGACAGACAGACAGAGAGACAGAGATAAGGATGGCAGGCCTGCCTGGTCTTTCTTTCTTTCTTATCCTGTTTATAAAATGTTTATTTATTTATTTATTTATTTATTTATTTATTTATTTATTTATTTATTTATTTATTTATTTGATATAAGTAAACTGTAGTTGTCTTCAGACACTCCAGAAGAGGGTGTCAGATTCTGGAGAATCTAAATCACATTTATGGTCTGCATATGATGTACATAAACACAGCCTCACATATACTTCTAAATATTTAAAGATGGGTGGGGCCAATGAAAGGGCTCAACAATTAACAGCATTGTCTCCTCTTCCAGAGAACCTGGAATCAACTACCAGCAACACTATGGTGGCCAATCTACAGTTCCAGGGTATTAGACAGACAGACAGACAGACAGACAGAGATAAGGGTGGCAGGCCTGCCTGGTCTTTCTTACTTTCTTATCCTTTTTAAAAAATGTTTATTTATTTATTTATTTATTCATTTATTTATTTATGTATGTATTTATTATATATAAGTAAACTGTAGCTGTCTTCAGACACTCCAGAAGAGGGTGTCAGATTCTGGAGAATCTAAATCCCTCTTAAGGTCTGCATATGATGTACATAAACACAGCCTCACATATACTTCTAAAAATTGAAAGATGGGTGGGGCTACAGAAAGGGCTCAACATTTAAAAGCACTGTCTCCTCTTCCAGAGAACCTTGGATAAACTACCAGCAACTATATGGTGGCCCACTTCCAGTTCCAGGGTTTCACACAGACAGACAGACAGACAGAGATAAGGGTGGCAGGCCTGCCTGGTCTTTCTTTCTGTCTTATCCTTTTTAAAAAATGTTTATTTATTTATTTATTTATTTGTTTATTTATTTATTTATGTATTTATTAGATATAAGTACACTGTAGCTGTCTTCAGACACTACAGAAGAGGGTGTCAGTTTCTGGAGAATCTAAATCACTCTTATGGTCTGATTATGATGTACATAAACACAGCCTCAGATATACTTCTAAAAATTTAATGAAGGGTGGGGCCACTGAAAGGGCTCAACAATTTACAGCATTGTCTCCTCTTCCAGAGAACCTTGGATAAACTACCAGCAACTATATGGTGGCCCATATCCAGTACCAGAGGATCAGACAGACAGACAGACAGACAGACAGAGATAAGGATGGCAGGCCTGCCAGGTCTTTGTTTCTTTCTTATCCTTTTTTAAAAATGTTTATTTATTTATTTATTTATGTATTTATTAGATATAAGTACACTGTAGCTGTCTTCAGACACTCCAGAAGAGGGTGCCAGATTCTGGAGAATTTAAATCACTCTTATGATCTGCATATGATGTACATAAATTCAGCCTCACATTTACTTCTAAAAATTTAAAGATGGCTGTGGCCACTGAAAGGACTGAACAATTAACATCATTGTCTCCTCTTCCAGAGAACCTTAGATAAACTACCAGCAACTATATGGTGGCCCATCTCCAGTTCCAGTGTATCACACAGACAGACAGAGAGACACACATAAATATGGAGGACTGCCTGGTCTTTCTTTCTTTCTTATACTTTTTAAAAAATGTTTATTTATTTATTTATGTGTTTATTAGATATAAGTACACATTAGCTGTCTTCAGACACTCAAGAAGAGGGTGTCAGATTCTGGAAAATCTAAATCCCTCTTATGGTCTGCATATCATGTACATAAACACAGCCTCACATACAGTTCTAAACATTTAAAGATGGGTGGGGCCACTGAAAGGGCTCAACAATTAACAGCATTGTCTCCTCTTCCAGAGAACCTGGGATCAACTACCAGCAACTATATGGTGGCCCATCTCGAGTCCAAGGGGATCAGACAGACTGTAGACAGACAGACAGAGAGACAGAGATAAGGATGGCAGGCCTGCCTGGTCTTTCTTTCTTTCTTATCCTGTTTATAAAATGTTTATTTATTTATTTATTTATTTATTTATTTATTTATTTGATATAAGTAAACTGTAGTTGTCTTCAGACACTCCAGAAGAGGGTGTCAGATTCTGGAGAATCTAAATCACATTTATGGTCTGCATATGATGTACATAAACACAGCCTCACATATACTTCTAAATATTTAAAGATGGGTGGGGCCAATGAAAGGGCTCAACAATTAACAGCATTGTCTCCTCTTCCAGAGAACCTGGAATCAACTACCAGCAACACTATGGTGGCCAATCTACAGTTCCAGGGTATTAGACAGACAGACAGACAGACAGACAGAGATAAGGGTGGCAGGCCTGCCTGGTCTTTCTTACTTTCTTATCCTTTTTAAAAAATGTTTATTTATTTATTTATTTATTCATTTATTTATTTATGTATGTATTTATTATATATAAGTAAACTGTAGCTGTCTTCAGACACTCCAGAAGAGGGTGTCAGATTCTGGAGAATCTAAATCCCTCTTAAGGTCTGCATATGATGTACATAAACACAGCCTCACATATACTTCTAAAAATTGAAAGATGGGTGGGGCTACAGAAAGGGCTCAACATTTAAAAGCACTGTCTCCTCTTCCAGAGAACCTTGGATAAACTACCAGCAACTATATGGTGGCCCACTTCCAGTTCCAGGGTTTCACACAGACAGACAGACAGACAGAGATAAGGGTGGCAGGCCTGCCTGGTCTTTCTTTCTGTCTTATCCTTTTTAAAAAATGTTTATTTATTTATTTATTTATTTGTTTATTTATTTATTTATGTATTTATTAGATATAAGTACACTGTAGCTGTCTTCAGACACTACAGAAGAGGGTGTCAGTTTCTGGAGAATCTAAATCACTCTTATGGTCTGATTATGATGTACATAAACACAGCCTCAGATATACTTCTAAAAATTTAATGAAGGGTGGGGCCACTGAAAGGGCTCAACAATTTACAGCATTGTCTCCTCTTCCAGAGAACCTTGGATAAACTACCAGCAACTATATGGTGGCCCATATCCAGTACCAGAGGATCTGACAGACAGACAGACAGACAGAGATAAGGATGGCAGGCCTGCCAGGTCTTTGTTTCTTTCTTATCCTTTTTTAAAAATGTTTATTTATTTATTTATTTATGTATTTATTAGATATAAGTACACTGTAGCTGTCTTCAGACACTCCAGAAGAGGGTGCCAGATTCTGGAGAATTTAAATCACTCTTATGATCTGCATATGATGTACATAAATTCAGCCTCACATTTACTTCTAAAAATTTAAAGATGGCTGTGGCCACTGAAAGGACTGAACAATTAACATCATTGTCTCCTCTTCCAGAGAACTTGGGAAAAACTACCAGCAAATATATGGTGGCCCATATCCAGTTCCAGAGGATCAGACAGACAGACAGACAGACAGACAGACAGACAGAGATAAGGATGGCAGGACTGCCTGATTTTACTTTCTTCCTTATCCTTTTTAAAAAATGTTTATTTATTTATTACTTTATTTATTTATGTATTTTTTAGATATAAGTACACTGTAGCTGTCTTAAGATCTCCAGTAGAGGGTGTCAGGTTCTGAAGAATCTAAAACAATCTTCTGGTCTGCATATGATGTACATAAACACAGCCTCAGATATACTTCTAAAAATTTAATGAAGGGTGGGGCCACTGAAAGGGCTCTACAATTAACAGCATTGTCTCCTCTTCCAGAGAACCTGGGATCAACTACCAGCAACTATATGGTGGCTCATCTCCAGTTCCCAGGGATCAGACAGACAGACAGACAGACAAACAGAGATATGGATGGCAGGCCTGCCTGGTCTTTCTTTTTTTCTTATCATTTAATTAAAAAAATGTTTATTTATTTATTTATTTATTTATTTATTTATTATATATAAGTACACTGTAGCTGTCTTCAGACACTCCAGAAGAGGGTGTCAGATTATGGAGAATCTAAATCCCTCTTATGGCCTGCATATGATGTACATAAACAGAGCCTCACATACAGTTCTAAACATTTAAAAATGGGTGGGGCCATTGAAAGGGCTCAACAATGAACAGCATTGTCTCCTCTTCCAGAGAACCTCGGATCAACTACCAGCAACTATATGGTGGCCCATCTCCAGTTCCAGGGGATCAGACAGACAGACATACAGACAGTCAGAGATAAGGATGGCAGGCCTGCCTGGTCTTTCTTTCTTTCTTTCTTATCCTTTTGAAAAAATGTTTACTTATTTATTTATTTATTTATTTATTTATTTATTTATTAGATATAAGTACACTGTAGCTGTCTTCAGACACTCCAGAAAAGTGTGTCAGATTCTGGAGAATCTAAATCCCTTTTATGGTCTGCATAAGATTACATAAACACAGACTCATGTATACTTCTAAAAATTAAAAGATGGGTGGGGCCACTGAAAGGGCTCAACAATTAACAGCGTTGTCTCCTCTTCCAGAGAACCTGGGATCAACTACCAACAACTATATGGTGGCCCATCCCCAGTTCCATGGGATCAGAACGACAGACAGACAGACAGACAAACAGAGATAAGGAAGGCAGGCCTGCCTGGTCTTTCTTTCTTTCTTATCCTTTTTAAAAAATGTTTATTTATTTATTTATTTATTTATTTATTTATTTATTTATATATTTATTTATTTATTTATTAGATATAGGTACACTGTAGCTGTCTTCAGACTCTCCAGTAGAGGGTGTTAGAATCTGGAGAATCTGAATCCCTCTTATGGTCTGCATATGATGTACATAAACACAGCCTCACATATACTTCTAAAAATTTAAAGAAGGTTGGGGCCACTCTAAAAGCTCAACAATTAACAACATTGTCTCCTCTTACAGAGAACCTGGGATAAACTACCAGCACCTATATGGTGGCCCATCTCCAGTCCAGTGGATCAGACAGACAGACAGACAGAGAGACAGATATAAGGATGGCAGGCCTGCCTGGTCTTTCTTTATTTCTTATCCTTTAAAAAAATTTTTTGTTTATTTATTTATTTATTTATTTATTTATTTTATTTATTTATTTATTTATTTATTTATTTATTTATTTATTAGATATAAGTACACTGTAGCCGTCTTCAGACACTCCAAGAGAGGGTGTCAGATTCTGGAGAATCTAAATCCCTCTTATGGTCTGCATATGATGTACATAAACACAGCCTCACATATACTTCTAAAAATTTAAAGATGGGTGGGACCACTGAAAGGGCTCAACAATTACCATCACTGTCTCCACTTCCAGAGAACCTGGGATCAACTATCAGCAAGTATATAGTGGCCCACCTCCACGTCCAGGGGATCAGACAGACTGTCAGACAGACAGACAGACAGACAGAGATAAGGATGGCAGGCCTGCCTGGTCTTACTTTCTTTCTTATCCTGTTTATAAAATGTTTATTTATTTATTTATTTATTTATTTATTTATTTATTTATTTATTTGATATAAGTACACTGTAGTTGTCTTCAGACACTCCAGAAGAGGGTGTCAGATTCTGGAGAATCTAAATCACATTTATGGTCTGCATATGATGTACATAAACACAGCCTCACATATACTTCTCAATATTTAAAGATGGGTGGGGCCAATGAAAGGGCTCAACAATTAACAGCATTGTCTCCTCTTCCAGAGAACCTGGAATCAACTACCAGCAACACTATGGTGGCCAATCTACAGTTCCAGGGTATCAGACAGACAGACAGACAGACAGACAGAGATAAGGGTGGCAGGCCTGCCTGGTCTTTCTTACTTTCTTATCCTTTTTAAAAAATGTTTATTTATTTATTTATTTATTCATTTATTTATTTATGTATGTATTTATTAGATATAAGTAAACTGTAGCTGTCTTCAGACACTCCAGAAGAGGGTGTCAGATTCTGGAGAATCTAAATCCCTCTTATGGTCTGCATATGATGTACATAAACACAGCCTCACATATACTTCTAAAAATTGAAAGATGGGTGGGGCTACAGAAAGGGCTCAACATTTAAAAGCACTGTCTCCTCTTCCAGAGAACCTTGGATAAACTACCAGCAACTATATGGTGGCCCACTTCCAGTTCCAGGGTTTCACACAGACAGACAGACAGACAGAGATAAGGGTGGCAGGCCTGCCTGGTCTTTCTTTCTGTCTTATCCTTTTTAAAAAATGTTTATTTATTTATTTATTTATTTATTTGTTTATTTATTTATTTATGTATTTATTAGATATAAGTACACTGTAGCTGTCTTCAGACACTACAGAAGAGGGTGTCAGTTTCTGGAGAATCTAAATCACTCTTATGGTCTGATTATGATGTACATAAACACAGCCTCAGATATACTTCTAAAAATTTAATGAAGGGTGGGGCCACTGAAAGGGCTCAACAATTTACAGCATTGTCTCCTCTTCCAGAGAACCTTGGATAAACTACCAGCAACTATATGGTGGCCCATATCCAGTACCAGAGGATCAGACAGACAGACAGACAGACAGACAGAGATAAGGATGGCAGGCCTGCCAGGTCTTTGTTTCTTTCTTATCCTTTTTTAAAAATGTTTATTTATTTATTTATTTATTTATTTATTTATTTATTTATTTATGTATTTATTAGATATAAGTACACTGTAGCTGTCTTCAGACACTCCAGAAGAGTGTGTCAGATTCTGGAGAATTTAAATCACTCTTATGATCTGCATATGATGTACATAAATTCAGCCTCACATTTACTTCTAAAAATTTAAAGATGGCTGTGGCCACTGAAAGGACTGAACAATTAACATCATTGTCTCCTCTTCCAGAGAACTTGGGAAAAACTACCAGCAAATATATGGTGGCCCATATCCAGTTCCAGAGGATCAGACAGACAGACAGACAGACAGACAGAGATAAGGATGGCAGGACTGCCTGATTTTACTTTCTTCCTTATCCTTTTTAAAAAATGTTTATTTATTTATCAATTTATTTATTTATGTATTTTTTAGATATAAGTACACTGTAGCTGTCTTAAGATCTCCAGTAGAGGGTGTCAGGTTCTGAAGAATCTAAAACCATCTTCTGGTCTGCATATGATGTACATAAACACAGCCTCAGATATACTTCTAAAAATTTAATGAAGGGTGGGGCCACTGAAAGGGCTCTACAATTAACAGCATTGTCTCCTCTTCCAGAGAACCTGGGATCAACTACCAGCAACTATATGGTGGCTCATCTCCAGTTCCCAGGGATCAGACAGACAGACAGACAGACAAACAGAGATATGGATGGCAGGCCTGCCTGGTCTTTCTTTTTTTCTTATCATTTAATTAAAAAAATGTTTATTTATTTATTTATTTATTTATTTATTCATTTATTTATTTATGTATTTATTATATATAAGTACACTGTAGCTGTCTTCAGAAACTCCAGAAGAGGGTGTCAGATTATGGAGAATCTAAATCCCTCTTATGGCCTGCATATGATGTACATAAACAGAGCCTCACATACAGTTCTAAACATTTAAAGATGGGTGGGGCCATTGAAAGGGCTCAACAATGAACAGCATTGTCTCCTCTTCCAGAGAACCTCGGATCAACTACCAGCAACTATATGGTGGCCCATCTCCAGTTCCAGGAGATCAGACAGACAGACATACAGACAGTCAGAGATAAGGATGGCAGGCCTGCCTGGTCTTTCTTTCTTTCTTATCCTTTTGAAAAAATGTTTACTTATTTATTTATTTATTTATTTATTTATTTATTTATTAGATATAAGTACACTGTAGCTGTCTTCAGACACTCCAGAAAAGTGTGTCAGATTCTGGAGAATCTAAATCCCTTTTATGGTCTGCATATGATGTACATAAACACAGACTCATGTATACTTCTAAAAATTTAAAGATGGGTGGGGCCACTGAAAGGGCTCAACAATTAACAGCGTTGTCTCCTCTTCCAGAGAACCTGGGTCAACTACCAACAACTATATGGTGGCCCATCCCCAGTTCCATGGGATCAGAACGACAGACAGACAGACAGACAAACAGAGATAAGGAAGGCAGGCCTGCCTGGTCTTTCTTTCTTTCTTATCCTTTTTAAAAATGTTTATTTATTTATTTATTTATTTATTTATATATATATTTATTTATTTATTAGATATAGGTACACTGTAGCTGTCTTCAGACTCTCCAGTAGAGGGTGTTAGAATCTGGAGAATCTGAATCCCTCTTATGGTCTGCATATGATGTACATAAACACAGCCTCACATATACTTCTAAAAATTTAAAGAAGGTTGGGGCCACTCTAAAAGCTCAACAATTAACAACATTGTCTCCTCTTACAGAGAACCTGGGATAAACTACCAGCACCTATATGGTGGCCCATCTCCAGTCCAGTGGATCAGACAGACAGACAGACAGAGAGACAGAGATAAGGATGGCAGGCCTGCCTGGTCTTTCTTTATTTCCTATCCTTTAAAAAAATGTTTGTTTATTTATTTATTTATTTATTTATTTATTTATTTATTTATTTATTAGATATAAGTACACTGTAGCCGTCTTCAGACACTCCAAGAGAGGGTGTCAGATTCTGGAGAATCTAAATCCCTCTTATGGTCTGCATATGATGTACATAAACACAGCCTCACATATACTTCTAAAAATTTAAAGATGGGTGGGACCACTGAAAGGGCTCAACAATTACCATCACTGTCTCCACTTCCAGAGAACCTGGGATCAACTATCAGCAAGTATATAGTGGCCCACCTCCACGTCCAGGGGATCAGACAGACTGTCAGACAGACAGACAGACAGAGATAAGGATGGCAGGCCTGCCTGGTCTTACTTTCTTTCTTATCCTTTTAAAAAATGTTTATGTATGTATTTATTTATTTATTTATTTATTTATTTATTTATTTATGTATTTATTAGATATAAGTACAATGTAGCTGTCTTCACACACTTCAGAAGAGGGTGTCAGATTCTGGAGTATCTAAATCCCTCTTATGGTCTGCATATGATGTACATAAACACAGCCTCACATATACTTCTAAAAATTTAAAGATGGGTGGGGCCACTGAAAGGGCTCAACAATTAACAGCATTGTCTCCTCTTCCGGAGAACCTGGGATCAACTACCAGCAACTATATGGTGGCCTATCTCCAGTTCCAAAGGATCATATAGAGAGAAAGACAGACAGAAAGAGATAAGGATGGCAGGCTTGCCTGGTCTTTCTTTCTTTCTTATCCTTTTTAAAAAATGTTTATTTAATTATTTATTCATGTATTTATTAGATATAAGTACACTGTAGCTATCTTCAGACACTCCAGAAGAGTGTGTCAGTTTATGGAGCATCTAAATCCCTCTTATGGTCTGCATATGATGTACATAAACACAGCCTCACATACACTTCTAAAAATTTAAAGATGGGTGGGGCCATTGAAAGGGCTCAACAATTAACAGCATTGTCTACTCTTCCAGAGAACCTCTGATTAACTACCAGCAACTATATGGTGGCCCATCTCCAGTTCCAGGGGATCAGAGAGACAGACAGACAGTCAGATATAAGGATGGCAGGCCTGCCTGGTCTTTCTTTCTTTTTTATCCTTTTGAAAAAATGTTTACTTATTTCTTTATTTATTTATTTATTTATTTATTAGATATAAGTACTCTGTAGCTGTCTTCAGACACTCCAGAAGAGGGTGTCAGATTCTGGAGAATCTAAATACCTCTTATGGTCTGCATATGATATACATAAACACAGACTCAAGTATACTTCTAAAAATTTAATGATGGGTGGGGCCACTGACAGGGCTCAACAATTAAGAGCGTTGTCTCCTCTTCCAGAGAACCTGGGATCAACTACCAGCAACTATATGGTGGCCCATCTCCAGTTCCAGGGGATCAGACAGACAGACAGAGAGACACACAGACAGAGATAAGGATGGCAGGCCTGCCTGGTCTTTCTTTCTTTCTTATCCAATTGAAAAAATGTTTACTTATTAATTAATTAATTAATTAATTTATTTATTTATTTATTTATTAGATATAAGTACACTGTAGCTTTCTTCAGACATTCCAGAAGAGGGTGTCAGATTCTGGAGAAACTAATACCTCTTATGTTCTGCATATGATGTACATAAACACAGACTCAAGTATACTTCTAAAAATTTAAAGATGGGTGGGGCCACTGAATGGGCTCAACAATTAACAGCATTGTCTCCTCTTCCAGAGAACCTGGGATCAACTACCAGCAACTATATGGTGGCCCATCTGCAGTTCCAGGGGATCAGACAGACAGACAGACAGAGATAAGGAAGGCAGGCCTGCCTGGTCCTTCTTTCTTACTTATCCTGATTAAAAAATGTTTATTTATTTATTTATTTATTTATTTATTTATTTATTTATGTATTTATTAGATATAAGTACACTATAGCTGTCTTCAGACACTCCAGAAGAGGGTGTCAGATTCTGAAGAATTTAAATCACTCTTAGGGTCTGCATATGATGTACAAAAATACAGCCTCACATTTACCTCTAAAAATTTAAAGATGGTTGGGGCCACTGAAAGGGCTGAACAATTCACAGCATTGTCTCCTCTTCCAGAGAACCTGGGAAAATCTACCAGCAAATATATGGTGGCCCATATCCAGTTCCAGAGGATCAGACAGACAGACAGACAGACAGAGAGAGATAAGGATGGCAGGCCTGCATGATTTTTCTTTCTTTCTTATCCTTTTTAAAAAATGTTTATTTATTTATTAATTAATTTATTTATGTATTTATTAGATATAAGTACACTGTAGCTGTCTTCAGACACTCCAGTAGAGGGTGTCAGATTCTGAAGAAATTAAAACCATCTTCTGGTCTGCATATGATGTACATAAACATAGCCTCAGATATACTTCTAAAAATTTAATGAAGGGTGGGGCCACTGAAAGGGCTCAACAATTAAAAGCATTATGTCCTCTTCCAGAGAACCTGGGATCAACGACCAGCAACTATATGGTGGCTCATCTCCAGTTCCCTGGGATCAGACAGACAGACAGACAGACAAACAGAGATATGGATGGCAGGTTTGCCTGGTCTTTCTTTTTTTCTTATTCTTTGAAAAAATATTTATTTATTTATTTATTTATTTATTTATTTATTTATTTATTTATTTATTAGATATAAGTACACTGTAGCTGTCTACAGACACTCCAGAAGAGGGTGTCAGATACTGGAGAATCTAAATCCTTCTTATGGTCTGCATATGATGTACATAAACACAGCCTCACATATAATTCTAAAAATTTAAAGATGGGTGGGACCACTGAAAGGGCTCAACAATTAACATCATTGTCTCCTCTTCCAGAGAACCTGGGATCAACTATCAGCAACTATATGGTGGCTCATCTCCAGTTCCCAGGGATCAGACAGACAGACAGACAGACAAACAGAGATAAGGATGGCAGGCCTGCCATGTCTTTCTTTCTTACTTATCCTGTTTAAAAAATGTTTATTTATTTATTTATTTATTTATTTATTTATTTATTTATTAGATATAAGTACACTGTAGCTGTCTTCAGACAGTCCAGAAAAGGGTGTCAGATTCTGGAGAATCTAAATCCCTCTAATGGTCTGCATATGAAGTACATAAACACAGCCTAACATACAGTTCTAAATATTTAAAGATGGGTGGGGACATTGAAAGGGCTAAACAATGAACAGCATTGTCTCCTCTTCCAGAGAACCTCGGCTCAACTACCAGCAACTATATGGTGGCCCATCTACAGTTCCAGGGGATCAGACAGACAGACAGACAGACAGACAGACAGACAGAGATATGGATGGCAGGCCTGCCTGGTCTTTCTTTCTTTCTTATCCTTTTGAAAAAATGTTTACTTATTTATTTATTTATGTATTTATTAGATATAAGTACACTGTAGCTGTCTTCAGACACTCCAGAAGAGGGTGTCAGAGTCTGGAGAATCTAATTCCCTCTTATGGCCTGCATATGATGTACATAAACACAGACTCACGTATACTTCTAAAAATTTAAAGATGTGTGGGGCCACTGAGAGGGCTCAAAAATTACCATGATTGTCTCCACTTCCAGAGAACCTGGGATCAACTATCAGCAACTATATAGTGGCCCACCTCCAGTTCCAGGGGATCAGACAGACTGTCAGACAGACAGACAGACAGACAGACAGAGATAAGAATGGCAGGCCTGCCTGGTCTTTCTTTCTTTCTTATCCTGTTTTAAAAATGTTTATTTATTTATTTTTTTATGTATTTATGTATTTATTAGATATAAGTACACTGTAGCTGTCTTCAGACACTCCAGAAGAGGGTGTCAGATTCTGGAGAATCTAAATCCCTCTTATGGTCTGCATATGATGTACATAAACACAGCCTCACATATAATTATAAAAATTTAAAGATGGGTGGGACCACTGAAAGGGCTCAACCATTAACATCATTGTCTACTCTTCCAGAGAACCTGGGATCAACTACCAGCAACTATATGGTGGACCATCTGCAGTTCCAGGGGATCAGACAGACAGACAGACAGACAGACAGAGATAAGGATGGCAGGCTTGCCAGGTCTTTCTTTCTTACTTATCCTCTTTAAAAAATGTTTATTTATTTATTTATTTATTTATTTATTTATTTATGTATTTATTTGATATAAGTACACTGTAGCTGTCTTCAGACAGTCCAGAAAAGGGTGTCAGATTCTGGAGAATCTAAATCCCTCTTATGGTCTGCATATGATGTACATAAACACAGCCTCACAAATACTTCTAAACATTTAAAGATGGGTGGGGCCACTGAAAGGGCTCAACAATTAACAGCATTGTCTCCTCTTCCAGAGAACCTGGGAAAAACTAACAGCAAATATATGGTGGCCCATATGCAGTTCCAGAGGTTCAGACAGACAGACAGACAGACAGAGATAAGGATGGCAGGCCTGCCTGATTTTTCTTTCTTTTTTATCCTTTATAAAAAATGTTTATTTATTTATTAATTTATTTATTTATGTATTTATTAGATATAAGTACACTGTAGCTGTCTTCAGAAACTCCAGTAGACGGTGTCAGATTCTGAAAAATCTAAAACCATCTTCTGGTCTGCATATGATGTACAGATACACAGCCTCAGATATACTTCAAAAATTTTAATGAAAGGTGGGGCCACTGAAAGGGCTCAACAATTAACAGCATTATCTCCTCTTCCAGAGAACCTGGGATCAACTACCAGCAACTATATGGTGGCCCATCTCCAGTTCCAGAGGATCAGACAGACAGACAGACAGACAGATATAAGGATGGCAGGCCGGCCTGGTCTTTCTTTCTTTCTTATCCTTTTGAAAAAATGTTTACTTATTTATTTATTTATATATTTATTAGATATAAGTACACTGTAGCTGTCTTCAGACACTCCAGAAGAAGGTGTCAGATTCTGCAGAATCTAAATCCCTCTTATGATCTGCATATGATGTACATAAACACAGCCTCACATATACTTCTAAAAATTTAAAGATGGGTGGGACCACTGAAAGGTCTCAACAATTAACAGCATTGTCTCCTCTTCCATAGAACCTGGGATCAACTACCAGCAACTATATGGTGGCCCTTATCCAGTATCAGAGGATCAGACAGACAGACAGACAGACAAACAGACAGAGATAAGGATGGCCGGCCTGCCAGGTCTTCTTTCTTTCTTATCCTTTTTATAAAATGTTTATTTATTTATTTATTTATTTATTTATTTATTTATTTATTTATTTATTTATTTATTCGATATAAGTACACTGTAGCTGTTTTCAGACACTCCAGAAGAGGGTGTCAGATTCTGAAGAATCTAAATCCCTCTTATGGTCTGCACATGGTGTACCTAAAGAGAGCCTCACTTATACTTCAAAAATTTAAAGAAGGGTGGGGCCACTGAAAAAGCTCAACAATTAACAGCATTGTCTCCTCTTCCAGAGAACCTGTGATCAACTACCAGCAACTATGTGGTGTCCCATCTCCATTTCTCAGGGATCAGACAGACAGACAGACAGACAGAGCTAAGGAGGGCAGGCCTGCCTTTTCTTTCTTTCTTATCCTTTTAAAAAATGTTTATTTAATTATTTATTTATGTTTTTATTAGATATAAGTACACAGTAGCTGTCTTCAGACACTCAAGAAGAGGGTGTCAAATTCAGGAAAATCTAAATCCCTCTTATGGTCTGCATACCTTCAGTGGTGGCTCAAGCTCTTAATGAGAGCACTCTGTAGGCATAGGCAGTCAGTTTCTGAGTTCGAGGCCACCCTGGTGAAAGACAGGGTTAGGCAGGGCTAGGGAAGGCTAGGGAAGGCTAGGGAAGGCTAGGGAAGGCTAGGGTAGGCTAGGCAAGGCTAGGGTAGGCTAGGGTAGGCTAGGGTAGGCTAGGGAAGGTTAGGGTAGGCTAGGGTAGGCTAGGGTAGGCTAGGGTAGGCTAGGGTAGGCTAGGGTAGGCTAGGGTAGGCTAGGGTAGGCTAGGGTAGGCTAGGGAAAGAAAGAAAGACAGAAAGAAAGAAAGGAAGAAAGAAAGAAAGAAAAAGGTTTTATAAAAAGTGTTAAAGTTTTTAAAAATTAAAAAAAAAAAATACCAGATCACCATCACACAGCATTGGCTGTCTTCAGGTGTATCCTTTCAGCCTCCAAAACAAAAAGCAATGGCTGGCTGTCTTCAGGTGTATCCTATTCTCCAGTCTTATTTCCAACCTAAGAGCTGGGCTGAGCTGCCTCATTATGTAATTGCAAACCTTCCTTGGTTTGTCTTTTCCATTTCTAAGACTAACAGGCCTTTTTCTATTTAGAGAATATGCTCATGAATGTACTTTAGATATAGTAAATATAACTGTTGCTTATAAAACTTGTTTTCTAGGAATTTTTAAAGGGCAATGGCAGAGTTTATTTTTTAAAAATATTTTGCATTTATTTATTTGTGTGAGTGATGAAGCTCAGGTCTTCAAACTCGTCAGGAGGTATGATTACCTCCCCTCTCTCTCAACCCCTCTCTCTCCTCTCTCAATGATTGTGTAAGAATGTTTTGCATGTGTATGCTGTGCCCACAGACTCCAGAACAGAGTATTAGATCCCCTGGAACTGGAGATGGGCCACCATATATAATACTGGTAATTGAGCCCAGGTTCTCTGGAAGAGGAGACAATGCTCTTAATTGTTGAGCCCTCTCTGTAGCCACATCTTTCTTTTTTTTTTTTTTTTTTGAGTATATGTGAGGCTGTGTTTATATACATCATATGCAGACAATAGGAATGATTTAGATTCTTCAGAATCTGACACCCTCTTCTGGACTGTCTGAAGATAGCTACAGCATACTTAAATATAATAAATATATAAATCTTTAAAAAGAAAAGGAAAAGTAAAAAAGAAAGAACAGGCCTGCCATATGCATGTTCATAGAGGAAAATGGAAGAGACCCCAATCTAACCTCAGCAGGGTGCTTCCTTCTGTATGGTAGCTCACAGTTTCATCCCAGCAAGACAGGCAAATCACTGAGTTCAAGGACAGTAAGGTTCAGGACAGCCAAGTTTAGGAAGGAAAAGGGTCTATGTTGAGAATAAACCGACAAAACAACAACTAGGAAAAAGAAGTGACAGTGTAACTTGGGGTAGGGTACCAAAAAGAGAAAGCTTTCTGTTACCACTTACAAACAGCAGTAGACTTGCACCCTTCTGCCCAGGTCCCTGCCTTCCTTTCTAGGAATTCTAAGGATGCCAGGGGGTGGGGCAATCCAGATTAACTTTTTAATAACAAAGACTTTGTCTTTGATGTCTAGAGGAAGCCCTTCTCAGTGCCTTTAACTACCACTGAACTTTCAGGGCTGTGACTCAACTGTAACAAGGAACAGGGCTAAGAACCTGCAGCCTTTGAAAACAACTATTTTTTTAAAGAGGGGGACACAAATCAGCAGTAGAACCCCTCAGGTTCAGCCATAATACTTGTTAGGGAAACAGCCTCAATGTCCAGAGCTGAGGTCTCATGGGTGAACTGCTTCAAGCTCTGAGTATCATTGAAAGAAAGAAAAGTTATCATGTGGTTGCTTAATTTATTTATTTTATTATTTCTATTTTTTGTTTTCTTTTGTTTTGTTTTAGAAAAGGCCTCAGTCTGTAGCTATGGCTGACCTAGGACAGACTACATGTGTTAATTAGGGTTTCACAGCTGAGAAACAGACCATACCTATGTAAGACTTAGAAAACCCAACAGTCAGTGGTGGCTTGAGCTCTTAATGAGAGCACTCTGGAGGCAGAAGCAGTCAGTTTCTGACTTCGAGGCCAGTCTGGTTAAAGACAGGGATAGGCAGGGCTAGGCAAGGCAGGGCTGGGCTAGGCTAGGCAAGGCAAGGGGCTAGGCTAGGCTACGCAAGGGGCTAGGCAAGACAGACAGACAGAGAGAAAGACAGACAAGGATGGAAGGCCTGCCTGGTCTTTCTTTCTTACTTATCCTTTTTAAAACATGTTTATTTCTTTATTTATGTATTTATTAGATATAAGTACATTGTAGCTGTCTTCAGACACTCCAGAAGAGTGTGTCAGATTCTGGAGAATCTAAATCCCTCTTATGGTCTGCATATGATGTACATAAACACAGCCTCACATATACTTCTAAAAATTTAAAGATGGGTGGGGCCACTGTAAGGGCTCAACAATTAACAGCATTGTCTCCTCTTCCAGAGAACCTGGGATCAAGTACCAGCAAAAATATGGTGGCCCATCTCCAGTTTCAGGGGATCAGACAGACAGATAGACAAACAGACAAGGATGGCAGGCCTGCCTGGTTTTTCTTTCTTTCTTATCCTTTTTAAAACATGTTTATTTATTTATTTATGTATTTATTAGATATAAATGCACTGTAGCTGTCTTCAGACACTCCGAAGAGGGATCAGATTCTGGAGAATGTAAATCCCTCTTATGGTCTGCATATGATGTACATAAACACAGCCTCACAAATACTTCTAAAAATTTAAAGATGGGTGGTGCCACTGAAAGGGCTCAAAAATTTACAGCCTTGTCTCCTCTTGCAGAGAATCTGGGATCAACTACCAGCAAGTATATGGTGGCCCACTCCAGTTCCAGGGTATCAGACAGACAGACAGACAGACAGAGATAAGGATGGCAGGCCTCCCTGGTCTTTCTTTTTTTCTTATCCTTTTTAATAATGCTTATTTATTTATTTATTTATGTATTTATTAGATATAAGTACACTGTAGCTGTCTTCAGACACTCCAGAAGAGAGTGTCAGATTCTGGAGAATCTAAATCCCTCTTATTGTCTGCATATGATGTACATAAACACAGCCTCACATTTACTTCTAAAAATTAAAGATGGGTGTTGCCACTGAACGGCTCAAAAATTAACAGCATTGTCTCCACTTCCAGAGAACCTGAGATCAACTACCAGCAACTATATGGTGGCCCATCTCCTGTTCCAGGGGATCAGACAGAGAGACAGACATACAGACAGATAGAGATAAGGATGGCAGGCCTGCTTCGTCTTTCTTTCTTTCTTATCCTTTTTAAGAAATGTTTATTTATTTATTTATGTATTTATTAGATATAAGTACACTGTAGCTGTCTTCAGACATCAGGAAGAAGGTGTCAGATTCTGGAGAATCTAAATCCCTCTTATGGTCTGAATATGAGGTACATAAACACAGACTCACATTTACTTCCAAAAATTAAAGATGTGTGGGGCCACTGTATGGGCTCAACCATTAACAGCATTGTCTCCTCTTCCAGAGAACCTGGGATCAACTACCAGCAACTATATGGTGGCCCATCTCCAGTTCCAGAGGATCAGACAGAGAGACAGACAGACAGACATATAGAGATAACGATGGCAGGCCTGCCTGGTCTTTCTTTCTTATCCTTTTTAAGAAATGTTTATTTACTTATTTATGTATTTATTAGATAAAAGTACACTGTAGCTATCTTCAGACACTCCAGAAGAGGGTGTCAGATTCTGGAGAATCTAAATCCCTCTTATGGTCTGCATATGATGTACATAAACACAGCCTCACATATACTTCTAAAAATTTACAGATGGGTGGAGCCACTGAAAGGGCTCAACAATTAACCGCATTGTCTCCTCTTCCAGAGAACCTGGGTTCAACTTCCAGCACCTATATGGTGGCCCATCTCCAGTTCCAGGGTATCAGACAGATAGACAGACAGACAGACAGAGAGACAGAGATAAGGAAGGCAGGCCTCCCTGGTCTTTCTTTCTTTCTTATCCTTTTTAAAAAATGTTTATTTATATATTTATTTATTTATTTATTTATTTATTTATTTATTTATTTATTTATTTATTAGATATAAGTACACTGTGTCTGTCTTCAGACACTCCAGAAGATGGTGTCAGATTCTGGAGAATCTAAATCCCTCTTATGGTCTGTATATGATGTACATAAACACAGCCTCACATATACTTCAAAAATTTAAAGATGTATGGGGTCACTGAAAGGGCTCAACAATTAACAGCATTATCTCCTCTTCCAGACAACCTGGGATCAACTACCAGCAAATATATGGTGGCTCATCTCCAGTTCTAAGGTATCAGACAGAAAGACAGACAGACAGACAGACAAGGGTGGCAGGCCTGCCTGGTTTTTTTTCTTTCTCATCCTTTTTAAAAATGTTTATTTATTTATTTATGTATTTATTAAATATAAGTACACTTTAGCGGTCTTCAGACACTCCAGGGGAAGGTGTCAGTTTCTGGATAATCTAAATCCCTCTTATGGTGTGCATATGATGTACATAATCACAGACTCACATTTACTTCCAAAAATTTAAAGATGTGTGGGGCCACTGAAAGGGCTCAACAATTAACAGCATTGTCTCCTCTTCCAGAGAACCTGGGATCAACTACCAGCAACTATATTGTGGCCCATCTCCAGTTCCAGTGGATCAGAAAGACAGACAGACAGACAGACAGAGATACGGAAGCCAGGCCTGCCTGGTCTTTCTTTATTTCTTATCCTTTAAAAAAATGTTTATTTATTTATTTATTTATTTATTTATTTATTTATTTATTTATGTATTTATTAGATATAAGTACACTGTAGCTTCCTTCAGACACTCCAGAAGAGGGTTTCAGATTCTGGAGAATCTAAATCCCTCTTATGGTCTGCATATGATGTACATAAACACAGCCTCACATATACTTCTAAAAATTTAAAGATTGGTGGGACCACTGAAAGGGCTCAACAATTACCATCACTGTCTCCACTTCCAGAGAACCTGGTATCAACTATCAGCAACTATATAGTGGCCCACCTCCAGTTCCAGGGGATCAGACAGACTGTCAGACAGACAGACAGAGATAAGGATGGCAGGCTTGCCTGGTCTTTCTTTCTTTCTTATCCTTTTGAAAAAATGTTTGCTTATTTTTTTATTTATGTATTTATTAGATATAAGTACACTCTAGCTGTCTTCAGACACTCCAGAAGACGGTGTCAGATTCTGGAGAATCTAAATCCCTCTTTTGGCCTGCATATTATGTACATAAACACAGACTCACGTATACTTCTAAAAATTTAAAGATGTGTGGGGCCACTGAGAAGAATGGGAGGGTAGGGAAGTGGGGGGAGGTATGGGGGACTTTTGGGATAGCATTGGAAATGTAATTGAGGAAAATATGTAATAAAAAAAAACAGTGAAAAACAAAACAAAACAATTAACAGCATTGTCTCCTCTTCTAGAGAATCTGGGATCAATTACCAGCAACTATATGGTGGCCCTTCTCCAGTTCCAGGGTATCAGACAGACAGACAGACAGACAGACAGACAGAGATAAGGATGGCAGGCCTGCCTGGTCTTTCTTTCTTTCTTATCCTTTTTAAAAAAATGTTTATTCATATATTTATTTATTTATTTATTTATTTATTTATTTATTTATTTATTTATTAGATATAAGTAAACTGTAGCTATCTTTAGACACTCCAGAAGAGGGTGTCAGATTCTGGAGAATCTAAATCCCTCTTACGATCTGCATATGATGTATATAAACACAGCCTCACATTTTCTTCTAAAAATTTAAAGATGGGTGTGGCTTGGAATAAGATGAGTAACCCTGAAAAAGTCAAAAAATGAAAAATCACACTGTAGGATTTGGAATATGGTGAGAAACCCTGAAAAAGTCGAAAAATGAGAAAAGCATGCAGGAGTACCTGGAATATGGTGAGAAACACTGAAAAAGTCTTAAATGAGAATATCACACTCTAGGACTTGGAATATGGTGAGAAACCCTGAAAATGTCGAAAAATGAGAAAATCATGCAGTAGAACCCAGAATATGGTGAGAAACCCTGAAAAAAAAGTCAAAAAATAAGAAAATCACGCAGTAGGACCTGGAAGCTGGTGAGAAACCCTGAAAAAGTCGAAAAATGAGAAAATCAATCTGTAGGATCTGGAATATGGTGAGAAACCCTGAAAAATTCGAAAAAAGCAAAAATCACACTCTAGGACTTGGAATATGTTGAGAAACCCTGAAAAAGTAAAAAAATGAGAAAATCACACTGTAGGACTTGGAATATGGTGAGAAACCCTGAAAAAGTCGAAAAATGAGAAAACCACACTGTAGGACTTGGAATATGGTGAGAAACCCTGAAAAAGTCGAAAAATGAGAAAATCACGCAGTAGGATCTGGGATTGGGTGAGAAACACTGAAAAAGTCTTAAAATAGAAAATCACACTGTAGTACTTGGAATATGGTGAAAAATACTGGAAAAGTCTTAAAATGAGAAAATCACACCTTAGGACCTGGAATATGGTGAGAAACCCTGAAAAGGTCAAAAAATGAGAAAAATCACACTGTAGTACATGGAATATGGGTAGAAACTCTGAAAAAGTCGCAAATTATAAAATGACAGTGTAGGGCCTGGAATATGTTGAGAAAACCTGAAATATTCGAAAAATGAGAAAATGACAATGTAGAACCTGGAATACCGTAAGAAACCCTGAAAAAGTTAAAAAATGAGAAAATCACACTCTAGGACTGGAATATGGTGAGAAACCCTGAAACATCGAAAAATGAGAAAATCATGTAGTAAGACCCAGAATATGGTGAGAAATCCTGAAAAAAGTCGAAAAATGAGAAAATCACGCAGTAGGACCTGGAAGCTGGTGAGAAACCCTGAAAAAGTCGAAAAATGAGAAAATCAAACTGTAGGACCTGGAATATGTTGAGAAACCCTGAAAAATACGAAAAAGGCAAAAATCACACTCTAGGACTTGGAATATGATGAGAAACCGTGAAAAAGTCAAAAAATGAAAAAATCACTCTGTAGTACCTGGAATATGGTGAGAAACACTAAAAAAGTATTAAAATGAGAAAATCACCCAGTAGGACCTGGAATGAGGTGAGAAACCCTGAAACAGTCGAAATATAAGAAAATCAAACTTGTAGTACATGCAATATGGTGACAAACACTGAAAAAGTCGAAAAATGAGAATATCACACTCTAGGATTTGGAATATGATGAGAAACCCTGAAAAATTCAAAAAATGAGAAAATCACACTGTAGGACTTGGAATATGGTGAGAAACCCTCAAAAAGTCGAAAAATGAGAAAATCATGCACTAGGATCCAGAATATGATGAGAAACACAGAAAAAGTCTTAAAATGAGAAAATCACACTGTAAGACCTGGAATATGGTAAGAAACCCTGAAAATGTCGAAAAATGAGAAAATGACACTGTAGAAGCTGGAATATAGTGAGAAGTCATGAAAAAGTCAAAAAAAAAAAAAAAAGAAATACACACTTGTAGGACTTGCAATATGGTGAGAGACCCTGAAAAAGTCTTAAAATGAGAAAATCACACTGTAGGACTTGGGATATGGTGAGAAACAATGAAAAGGTCGAAAAATTAGAAAATCAAACTGTAGTACCTGGTATATGGTGAGAAACACTAAAAAAGTATTAAAATGAGAAAATCACACAGTAGGACCTGGAATATGGTGAGAAACCCTGAAGCAGTTCAAAAATAAGAAAATAAAACTTGTAGTACATGCAATATGGTGAGAAACACTGAAAAAGTCGAAAAATGAGAATATCACACTCTAGGACTTGGAATATGATGAGAAACCCAGAAAAAGTCTAAAAATGAGAAAATCACACTGTAGGACTTGGAATATGGTGAGAAACCCTGAAAAAGTCGAAAAATGATAAAATCACACTGTAGTACCTAGAATATGGTGAGAAACACTGAAAAAGTCTAAAAATAAGATAAAACTTGTAGTACCTGAAATATGATGAGAAACCCTGAAAAAGTCAAAAAATTAGAAAATCAAATTGTAGGAACTGGAATATGCTGAGAATCCCTGAAAAATTCGAAAAATGCGAAAATCACCCTCTAGGACTTGGAATACGATGAGAAACCCTGAAAAAGTCAAAAAATGAGAAAATCACACTGTAGTACCTGGAATATGGTGAGAAACACTGAAAAAGTCTAAAAATAAGATAAAACTTGTAGTACCTGAAATATGGTGAGGAACCCTAAAAAAGTCGAAAAAATGAGAAAATCACACTGTAGGACTTCGAATATGATGAGAAACCGTGAAAAAGTAAAAAAATGAGAAAAATACACTGTAGGAGCTGGAATATGGAGAGAAACCCTGAAAAGGTTAAAAAATTAGAATATCACAATTGCAGGACCTCCAATATGGTGAGAAACCCTGAAAAAGTTGAAAAATGAGAAAACCACACTGTAGGACCTGGAATATGATGAGAAACACTGAAAAAGTCAAAAATGAGAAAATCACACTGTAGTACCTGGAATATGGTGAGAAACCCTGAAAGATCAAAAAATAAGAAAATCAAACTTGTAGTACCTGCAATATGGTGAGAAACCCTGAAAAAGTCAAAAAATGAGAAAATCACAATATAGGACTTGGAATAAGATGAGAAACCGTGAAAAAGACAAAAAATGACAAAAACACACTGTAGGAGCTGGAATATGGTGAGAAACCCTGAAAAAGTCCAAAAATAAGAAATTCATACTTGTAGGACCTGCAATATGATTTGGAATATGATGAGAAACCATGAAAAAGTCAAAAATGAGAAAAATATACTGTAGGAGTTGGAATGTGGTGAGAAAACCTGAAAAAGTCGAAGAATAAGAAAATCACACAAGTAGGACCTCCAATATGGTGAGAAACCCTGAAAAAGTCGAAAAATAAGACCATTACAGAATAGGACATGGAATATGGTAAGAAACCCTTTAAAAGTCGGAAAAAGAGAAAATCACACTGTAGGATTTGGAATATGATGAGAAAACCTGAAAAAGTCAAAAAATGAGAAAATCACACTGTAGTACCTGGAATATTGTGAGAAAACACTGAAAAAGTCTAAAAATGAGAAAATCACACAGTAGGACTTGGAATAGGGTGAGAAATCCTGAAACAGTCGAAAAATAAGAAAATCAAACTTGTAGTACCTGCAATATGGTGAGAAAACCTGAAAAAGTTGAAAAATGAGAAAATCATACTGTAGGACCTGCAATAGGTGAGAAATTCTGAAAAAGTCAAAAAATGAGAAAATCACACTGTAGGACTTGGAATATGATGAGAAAACCTGAAAAAATCTAAAAATGAGAAAATCACACTGTAGGAGCTGGAATATGGTGAGAAACCCTGAAAAGTAAAAAAAAGAGAAAAATCACACTGTAGGACCTGGAATATGGTGAGAAACCCTGAAAAAGTCAAAAAATGAGAAAAATCACACTGTAGTACATGGAATATGGTGAGAAACTCTGAAAAAGTCAAAAACTGAGAAAATCACCCTGTAGGACTTGGAATATGGTGAGAAAAGCTGAAAAAGTCAAAAAATGAGAAAAATCACACTGTAGTACATGGAATATGGTGAGAAACTCTGAAAAAGTCGCAAATTAGAAAATGCCAGTGTAGGACCTGGAATATGTTGAGAAAACCTGAAATATTCAAAAAATGACAAAATGACAATGTAGAACCTGGAATAAGGTAAGAAACCCCGAAAATTTTAAAAAAAGAGAAAATCACACTATAGGACCTGGAATATGGTGAGAAACACTGAAAAAGTCAAAAAATGAGAATATCACACTCTAGGACTTGGAATATGGTGAGAAACCCTGAAAAAGTCAAAACATGAGAAATTCATGCAGTAGGACCCAGAATATGGTGAGAAACCCTGAAAGAAGTCGGAAAATGAGAAAATCACGCAGTAGGACCTGGAAGCTAGTGAGAAACCCTGAAAAAGACGAAAAATGAGAATAACAAACTGTAGGACCTGGAATATGTTGAGAAACCCTGAAAAATTCGAAAAAAGCAAAAATCACACTCTAGGACTTGGAATGTGATGAGAAACCCTGAAAAAGTAAAAAAATGAGAAAATTACACTGTAGTACCTGGAATATGGTGAGAAACACTAAAAAAGTATTAAAATGAGAAAATCACACAGTAGGACCTGGAATATGGTGAGAAACTCTGAAAAAGTCGAAAACATGAGAAAATCACGCAGTAGTACCAGGAATATTGTGAGAAACCCTGAAAAAGTCGAAAAATGAGAAAAATCACACTGTAGGACCTGGAATATGGTGAGAAACTCAGAAAATGTCGAAAAATAAGAAATTCACACTTGTAGGACCTGCAATATGGTGAGAAACCCTGAAAAAGTCAAAAAATGAGAAAATCACACTGTAGGACTTGGAATAAAATGAGAAACCGTGAAAAAGACAAAAAATGACAAAAGTACACGGTAGGAGATGGAATATGGAGAGAAACCGTTAAAAAGTAGAAAAATAAGATATACACACTTTTAGGACATGCAATATGGTGAGAGACGCTGAAAAAGTCTTAAAATGAGAAAATCACACTGTAATACCTGGAATATGGTGAGAAACCCTGAAAAAGTCCAAAAATTAGAAAATCACACTGTAGGATTTAGAATATGATAAGAAACCGTGAAAAAAGTCAAAAAATGAGAAAAATACACTGTAGAAGCTGGAATATGGTGAGTAAACCCTGAAAAAGTTGAAAAATAAAAAAATCACACTTGTGGAACCTACAATATGGTGAGAAACCCTGAAAAAGTCAAAAAATGAGAAAATCACACTGTAGGACCTGGAATATGGTGAGAAACTCTGAAAATGTCGAAAAATAAGAAATTCACACGTGTAGGACCTGCAATATGGTGAGAAACCCTGAAAAAGTCGAAAAATGAGAAAATCACACTGTAGGACTTGGAATAAGATGAGACACCCTGAAAAAGTCAAAAAATGAGAAAATTTCACTGTAGGACTTGGAATAAGATTAGAAACCTGAAAAAGTTGAAAAATGAGAAAATCACACTGTGGAACCTGGAATATGGTGAGAAACTCTGAAAAAGGCGAAAAATTGGAAAAATCACAATCTAGGACTTGGAATATGATGAGAAACCCTGAAAAAGTCAAAAATGAGAAAATCACACTGTAGTAGCTGGAATATGGTGAGAAACATTGAAAAAGTCTCAAAATGAGAAAATCACACAGTTGGACCTGCAATATGGTGAGAAACACTGAAACAGTCGAAAAATAAGAAAATCAAATTTGTAGTACCTGCAATATGGTGAGAAACCCTGAAAAATTCCAAAAATTAGAAAATCACACTGTAGGATTTAGAATATGATAAGAAACCGTGAAAAAAGTCAAAAAATGAGAAAAATACACTGTAGAAGCTGGAATATGGTGAGTAAACCCTGAAAAAGTTGAAAAATTAAAAAATCACACTTGTAGAACCTATAATATGGTGAGAAACCCTGAAAAAGTCAAAAAATGAGAAAATCACACTGTAGGACCTGGAATATGTTCAGAAACCCTGAAAAAGTCTTAAAATGAGAAAATAACACTGTAGGACTTGGAATAAGATGAGAAACCCTAAAAAAGTCGAAAATGAGAAAAATACACTGAAGGAGTTGGAATATGTTGAGAAACCCTGAAAAAGTCTTAAAATGAGAAAATCACACTGTAGGACCTGGAATATGGTGAGATACTCTGAAAAAGTCGAAAAAAGAGAAAATCACACTCTAGGACTTGGAATATGATGAGAAACCCTGAAAGAGTCAAAAAATGAGAAAATCACACTATAGTACCTGGAATATGGTGAGAAACCCTGAAAACGTCTAAAAATGAGAAAATCAAAAAGTAGGACCTGGAATATGGTGAGAAACCCTGAATGATCGAAAAATAAGAAAATCAAACTTGTAGTACCTGCAATATGTTGAGAAACCCTGAAAAAGTCAAAAATTGAAAAAATCACAATATAGGACTTGGAATAAGATGAGAAACCGTGAAAAGACAAAAAATGACAAAAACACACTTTAGGAGCTGGAATATGGTGAGAAACCCTGAAAAAGTCCAAAAATAAGAAATTCACACTTGTAGGACCTGCAATATGGTGAGAAATCCTGACAAAGTCGAAAAATGAGAAAATCACACTGTAGTACTTGGAATAAGATGAGACACACTGAAAAAATCAAAAAATGAGAAAATTTCACTGTAGGACTTGGGAATAAGATGAGAAACCCTGAAAAAGTTGAAAAATGAGAAAATCACAATGTAGAAGATGGAATATGGTGAGCAATCCGAAAAAGTCAAAAAATGAGAAAATCACGCTGTTGGACCTGGAATATGGTGAGAAACTCTGAAAAAGTCGAAAAAAGAGAAAATCATCTTAGGACTTGGAATATGATGAGAAACCCCTGAAAAAGTCAAAAAATGAGAAAATCAAACAGTAGGACCGGGAATATGGTGAGAAACCCTGAAAGATTGAAAAATAAGAAAATCAAACTTGTAGTACCTGCAATATGGTGAGAAACCCTGAAAAAGTCAAAAAATGAGAAAATCACAATATAGGACTTGGAATAAGATGAGAAACCGTGAAAAAGACAAAAAATGACAAAAACACACTGTAGGAGCTGGAATATGGTGAGAAACCCTGAAAAAGTCCAAAAATAAGAAATTCATACTTGTAGGACCTGCAATATGGTGAGAAACCCTGAAAAAGTCGAAAAATGAGAAAATCACACTGTAGGACTTGGAATATGGTAAGAAACCCTGAAAAAGTCGAAAAATGAGAAAATCATGCACTAGGACCCAGAATATGATGAGAAACACAGAAAAAGTCTTAAAATGAGAAAATCACCCTGTAGGACCTGGAATGTGGTAAGAAACCCTGAAAAAGTCTTAAAATGAGAAAATCACACTGTAGGACTTGGGATATGGTGAGAACACTGAAAAGGTCGAAAAATTAGAAAATCAAACTGTAGTACCTGGTATATGGTGAGAAACACTAAAAAAGTATTAAAATGAGAAAATCACACAGTAGGACCTGGAATATGGTGAGAAACCCTGAAGCAGTTCAAAAATAAGAAAATAAAACTTGTAGTACATGCAATATGGTGAGAAACACTGAAAAAGTCGAAAATGAGAATATCACACTCTAGGACTTGGAATATGATGAGAAACCCAGAAAAAGTCTAAAAATGAGAAAATCACACTGTAGGACTTGGAATATGGTGAGAAACCCTGAAAAAGTCGAAAATGATAAAATCACACTGTAGTACCTAGAATATGGTGAGAAACACTGAAAAAGTCTAAAAATAAGATAAAACTTGTAGTACCTGAAATATGATGAGAAACCCTGAAAAAGTCATAAAATTAGAAAATCAAATTGTAGGAACTGGAATATGCTGAGAATCCCTGAAAAATTCGAAAAATGCGAAAATCACCCTCTAGGACTTGGAATACGATGAGAAACCCTGAAAAAGTAAAAAAATGAGAAAATCACACTGTAGTACCTGGAATATGGTGAGAAACAACTGAAAAAGTCTAAAAATAAGATAAAACTTGTAGTACCTGAAATATGGTGAGGAACCCTAAAAAAGTCGAAAAAATGAGAAAATCACACTGTAGGACTTCGAATATGATGAGAAACCGTGAAAAAGTAAAAAAATGAGAAAAATACACTGTAGGAGCTGGAATATGGAGAGAAACCCTGAAAAGGTTAAAAAATTAGAATATCACAATTGCAGGACCTCCAATATGGTGAGAAACCCTGAAAAAGTTGAAAAATGAGAAAACCACACTGTAGGACCTGGAATATGATGAGAAACACTGAAAAAGTCAAAAATGAGAAAATCACACTGTAGTACCTGGAATATGGTGAGAAACCCTGAAAGATCAAAAAATAAGAAAATCAAACTTGTAGTACCTGCAATATGGTGAGAAACCCTGAAAAAGTCAAAAAATGAGAAAATCACAATATAGGACTTGGAATAAGATGAGAAACCGTGAAAAAGACAAAAAATGACAAAAACACACTGTAGGAGCTGGAATATGGTGAGAAACCCTGAAAAAGTCCAAAAATAAGAAATTCATACTTGCTAGGACCTGCAATATGATTTGGAATATGATGAGAAACCATGAAAAAGTCAAAAATGAGAAAAATATACTGTAGGAGTTGGAATGTGGTGAGAAAACCTGAAAAAGTCGAAGAATAAGAAAATCACACAAGTAGGACCTCCAATATGGTGAGAAACCCTGAAAAAGTCGAAAAATAAGACCATTACAGAATAGGACATGGAATATGGTAAGAAACCCTTTAAAAGTCGGAAAAAGAGAAAATCACACTGTAGGATTTGGAATATGATGAGAAAACCTGAAAAAGTCAAAAAATGAGAAAATCACACTGTAGTACCTGGAATATTGTGAGAAAACACTGAAAAAGTCTAAAAATGAGAAAATCACACAGTAGGACTTGGAATAGGGTGAGAAATCCTGAAACAGTCGAAAAATAAGAAAATCAAACTTGTAGTACCTGCAATATGGTGAGAAAACCTGAAAAAGTTGAAAAATGAGAAAATCATACTGTAGGACCTGCAATAGGTGAGAAATTCTGAAAAAGTCAAAAATGAGAAAATCACACTGTAGGACTTGGAATATGATGAGAAAACCTGAAAAAATCTAAAAATGAGAAAATCACACTGTAGGAGCTGGAATATGGTGAGAAACCCTGAAAAGTAAAAAAAAGAGAAAAATCACACTGTAGGACCTGGAATATGGTGAGAAACCCTGAAAAAGTCAAAAATGAGAAAAATCACACTGTAGTACATGGAATATGGTGAGAAACTCTGAAAAAGTCAAAAACTGAGAAAATCACCCTGTAGGACTTGGAATATGGTGAGAAAAGCTGAAAAAGTCAAAAAATGAGAAAAATCACACTGTAGTACATGGAATATGGTGAGAAACTCTGAAAAAGTCGCAAATTAGAAAATGCCAGTGTAGGACCTGGAATATGTTGAGAAAACCTGAAATATTCAAAAAATGACAAAATGACAATGTAGAACCTGGAATAAGGTAAGAAACCCCGAAAATTTTAAAAAAGAGAAAATCACACTATAGGACCTGGAATATGGTGAGAAACACTGAAAAAGTCAAAAAATGAGAATATCACACTCTAGGACTTGGAATATGGTGAGAAACCCTGAAAAAGTCAAAACATGAGAAATTCATGCAGTAGGACCCAGAATATGGTGAGAAACCCTGAAAGAAGTCGGAAAATGAGAAAATCACGCAGTAGGACCTGGAAGCTAGTGAGAAACCCTGAAAAAGACGAAAAATGAGAATAACAAACTGTAGGACCTGGAATATGTTGAGAAACCCTGAAAATTCGAAAAAGCAAAAATCACACTCTAGGACTTGGAATGTGATGAGAAACCCTGAAAAAGTAAAAAAATGAGAAAATTACACTGTAGTACCTGGAATATGGTGAGAAACACTAAAAAAGTATTAAAATGAGAAAATCACACAGTAGGACCTGGAATATGGTGAGAAACTCTGAAAAAGTCGAAAACATGAGAAAATCACGCAGTAGTACCAGGAATATTGTGAGAAACCCTG